>NC_043993.1:4450000-4557500 GCF_902150065.1 Myripristis murdjan | reverse complement strand
CTCAGCACTGATAGCATTTTGGACTCTGCAGGATTTAAAGCCACTTTGGCTGCTGGTTTATTGAATAAAAAGCCATCAGCTGCCTGTCTGAGCTCTTACTGGATTTACACTGGAAGTCAATGCGGCGCAGCCCAGATTTCCTGCCGCCGCTCCCTTCAGATCGAGTCCTTTGAACCAAATGGAATGGATTTTCAAGCCAGTTAACCTTTACATGTGGCAGGCTCTAACTGTAAGTGCACTGGCCGTGTGGAAAACCTGAAGAGTTTGGTTCTGAGAATGAGATGTGGTGTCTGCCATTTGAGGAATGAGACTCTGACAAAGTAATTACTGGCATCAAAGTCCAACTCAGTCGAATTTTACTGAGCAAGCAGTCATTTAGGAAATCTTTTAAAGCTCTGATCATTGATTATTAGCACCTTTTTTGTTTGTTTTAAATTGATGCAAAGTAGTTTGGAGTGAAAGCCATACCTTTCAGCTTTATTATTATTATGATTATTATTATTATTAATTGTTTTTGTTGTATTTTATTGTCACTATTTTATTCTTTATTTATTTATTTATTTATTTATTTTAATTTTTATTCAATGGAATAAAATTGCATTGCATTTTAATATTTAAAATGTGTTCTCTATAACACTGAGTTGGCTAGGCAGCTAGTGTGTTAGCCTGCTGGTGTTGATACTTGTTGATGTTAATGCATGCTAACAAATGCCAGCAGTGTAAATGTGTCAGGTTTTTGGGGTGGATCTGTCAGGCGATGAAAGAAAAGACACTTAAATTGAAAGGGTGTCTGTTTTAAGTTTGATTGTCAGTGAGTGCGGAGCGTCTGCTGGCGTTTTTATGATGACGGCTGCAGCAAAGTGTGCACGCTGAAACATGAGCATGTGTGACGAGAGGGAAAAAAGTCATTTTTGTGTAGAAACAGATGCTCTTTGTGGAGTCTGCATGATTCATTGCCATAATAAATCTTCCCCTCCTTATCCTGCCTCCCTCCCCTCCTCTTCTCTCTTCATCTTCCTCCTCTCTCTCTTTTCTCTTCCTCTTTTCTTTTTTCAACTCCTGAAATGTTCCGTCTCCTTTAACTTTTCACCTCCATCGCTCCTCTTCCTCATCTCTGCCTTTTTCTCCCACCTCCTAAATCTCCCTCTACCTCTCCATCGCTCCTCCTTCAACCTTCCCCCTTCTCACTGTCTCCTATGATCTGTTTTTCCTCTCTGTTTCTCTCCTCTCCTTGTTATTTCTTCTCTCTGCGCCCATTTCTGGCTCATCTGAGAGTGAAAGGAAAGATAAATCTCTATTTTTGGAAACGGTTCGTGTTACTCCCTCTCTCCTCCTATCCTCTTTCAGCACAAAAAAGACTGAATCCCTCTATTTTGTCTGCCTCGCACATTGCTGAAAGACCGAATCCCACTTTATGAAACGCTTCTTTCCTCTCACATGACAATAATACTACAGTGAGTGGCTACGGAGGGATGTCAGGTGACGTCACACATTCTTTAGAGGCTACACAGACAAGCAACTCCAAAAAACGTGACCCTTGACCCCGCATGGTCATATGTCTTTTCTAAAATGGGGCTCTATGGAACATTTGCTTTTAAAAAGTGTCTTGTGAGTGATTGAAATCACCGACTGCGGATGGAATTTACACACAGGCGTAGCATGAGCCAGGTAGTATTTCCCCTCGATGTAAAACTTGAGCACATGTTTTGTTTTTGCCCATTAGCTCGTGAGTAATTCTGGTGACATCATCATCGCTGATGAGATTTCCAGTAGAGGCAAATCTGTTTTTTCCTGCTCAGCCCACAGGGTGTTTTGCTGACTATGGAAGCCTCTAGGAGTCATGACATGAATCCCATTTGAATCCCATCTCATTTTATTTCAATGACACTGCAGAAATCTCCATGTCATTCAGTCTGATATTCACTGTTGAAATCTTGCTTTTCTTAAACTGAGAGAAAAAGATCTGCCAGTGGGATGAGATAATCCCACTCGTTTCCAACGCTAATCAAGTTGTTTGCAGAATTTTCTCAAATCAAGTGTCATTTTGTTGCTCTTAGTGAGCTAATTTGCCTTATTCTGTCTTATCCTTTTCAACATATTTTGTTCCCAGAACAAATTCCTGGAACAAGTCAAACTGCACTGGAAACAAGTTGGAATATCTCATCCCACTGGTGGATCTTTTTTAAAAACTTTTTTTAAAGATTTTAAGACAGAATAAGAAACTAAATGACTTGATTGGGAGTTTTTTTTGCGCAGTAAGAAGTTGTAGGTAGTTAAATGAAACTGCAGCAGCTGAAGAGGCAGTTGAAAAAGTTGCTGTGTGCGGACACAAGAGCAGTGACACATTGTTCATCATCTTTTTCAGCCACTGAGATTCTGGATGGATTCCTAATAAAAAAAATAAAATAAAAAAAAAAACAAGCATTCTCTTCCCCATTTCTGAGATTAGTGAATGCCTGACATAAATCAGGAAACCAGGAAACTTGCTTATCGTCCTCTGTAGTTTTTAACCCGAATCAGAATCACAAACAGCCTACTTAATTATTCCCCGAGGGGACATTAAACAGTTTTCCGAGAATTTGAAAACTTGTCACTGTTGGAAAGGCAGTGGAAATACAGTGTGCACATTCCAAAAGGAGATCAAATCAAAAATCAAATCAAATGTATTTATAAAGTTGACTATCACATTCCACTGGATTCCTCAAGTGAAATGCTGAAAATCTGAACTTTTTAATTACTTATTTTTTAAATTTGTTAAGAAAAGAAATCCCATTGAGATTGAAAATCATTTTTTAAAGTCCAGGCCAGACAATCATCACTCATATTCTAAAAACAATACACTAAACACAGCAAACCACACAGAAACATGAGCATACACAATCATGTCAATCCAGTGAGTGCAAACAAAGTGTCCAGTGTCACCAACAGTTTTCAGCAACACTTGAGGGTTTTGGGCGAAATAACACCTTCACAGTCGCTGTAAGGTTTATTTTTTTCACTTTGACGGAGCTAGGCTAACGACTCCCATAGACTTCAAGTCTTTATGCTAAGCTAACAGGTAATGCTACCCATAGGAACTGGGCGTACAGAGGTGAAAATGGTATCAAACGGTTTGGGCAAGTTGGAAAAAGGGGATTTTGCCCAAAACATCGGAGTGTTCCTTTAACATCAGTTCATGGTGTTGGAGCTTTAAGATGGATTTTTTTTTTTTCTTGTAGCTTCTTTCAAGCTGAGCAGCAAAACGGAAAAACAGATTGCACCGCTGTCCGCACCGCCTTCCAGGAAGTTGCATTTGTGTTTTAATTAATTAATTAATTAATTAATTTCTTGTATCGTAGTCCCACATCGCTCCAGACGGCCGTCCAGTCAGTGTCAGTGCCACGCACGACTCAGTCAAACACACAGTCTGTCCCATTTGAGACAATGGGGCGGAGGGGGTGAGCATGTTTGTGTTGGCCGGTGTGTGTTTGTCCTCTGTGGACCGATGAGTCACACAGACACGGCTTGGGACTGAGGGTCACTGTGTGGGGGCGAGAGATCTAGACACAGAAGAAGAGAGAGAGAGAGAGAGAGAGAGAGAGAGAGAGAGTGAAACAAACATCGCTGTGCAGCCTTTCTGTGTTTCGCTGTTCTCTTGGGTTTTTGTCTGAGAGCTTATGAGTGTGTAACAAGACAACAATGTGGCTGTGTAGTGTGTGTATGTGTGTGTGTGTGTGTGTGTGCACGCTGGCAGGTGGACAGTCCCTCTGGTGCTGTGCTGTCCTGTCTGGACCTTCACCCCGCGTTGCTTCACTGTGATTACAGAGAGCAAAAAGCACGAGGACGAACCACAACAACAGTTTGACTCTGCAGGACAAATTGCATCCACTGCCTCTGAAAGGACAAAATATTAAAATCCAGCATCCAAATAAGACGTTACGATTCACCAATTTGAAAACAAAGCAAAATTCAATACCCTTATGTAAAGAGAGAATAAATTACAGAATGTCTATTTAAAATTCAGTGTATCTGTTTGGAGCAAAAATGAAATGAAATGTCCCTTTACAAAGAAAAAGTAAAATTCTGTACCTTTATTTGTAGGAAAACTAAAATTCAATGTCTGTGTGTCGAGGAGAAGTAAAATTCAGTTCATGTATTTGTGAACGAGAAGCCAAATTGATCGTATTACATAAAGGAAACGAAAAATTCAGTGCTTCTGTTTGTAGGAAAAATTAAATTCCATGCCTGTCTTTGTAGGAGTGAAATTCAGTGCACTCATCTGAAAGAGAAGCTACAAGTCAGTGAAAAGTAAAAGTCTGTGCTGTTTTATTGAATTCCTCCGTGGTTCATTTTCCAGTTTTTGGTTTCTATCATGATGAAAAATGATTCTGCCTCTTTCTTTATTACAAAAAGCAGACTGAAGAGATGAGATGCTTTCTGCTTCTATTTTTACAAAGAAATGTGAGTTTTGTCGTATCTGTCGTGTGTGAGGACGGCAAAATTTGTACCCGAGCAAGAGGAAGAGCTCAGTTACAGAGAAACGTGAAATTAAGAATGATTTATTCCATTTATTAACGGTATTTGATCCCACAATCCAAACTACCGTTGTCTCATTGTATCTTTTTCTTTTTTAACTTTGTCCCTGCTGTTCATTATATTTTCATTTTGCGATGCAGCTGCTCCAAAAGTGAGGCAGCAGCTTTGCACAGCAACATTCAAACAAACACTTTTGTCACTGAAATAAGTCAGCATTTTGTTGTGTGTGTGTGTGTGTGTGTGTGTGTGTGTGTGCCAGTAAATCATACAAACAGCAATATTTTATCCAGCTATTTCCCTCCCGTGTTGGCCGTTGTACCTCGCTTATTTTTGAATCGCTGTGTTTGTTTTGTTTCATTTTTTTTGTTGCTTTTCATCTGGAACTTTTTATCCAGCGAGGAAATGTTTGTGTTAGACCTGCAGGACGTCCAGCATTGAATTCCTCTCAGGCCTCCTGTGAGCTTCTTTGCACGTGTGCATATGTGTGTGTGTGTGTGTGTGTGTGTGTTGGTTTGAATCTCTGAGTCCAACTGAGTTTTGCAGAACTGATTAGGGATTTGGTTGAAGAACAGAAAAACTAGTAGCTAAACAGGTCAACATGTAAATATCAAATTAGTAGTGACTCAGTTTGTGTGTTTTGTATGTGTGTGTGTATGTGTGTGTCGCACATATTTTTGTCTGAACCCGAAGCATGAGATTTTGCTTGTCCTCCATCGCTAGATTATATTTTCTGCCTGAAATATTCTACGTGTTGCCCTCAGTGTCATCATGGAAGTTGCCCAGAACAGACAGTAGGTCCATCATTTTTGTATTTTTCACACTAGAGTTGCACTAAAATAGGCTGATGTGAGCAAACCTGACCCGGACCCAAACATAATTTCCAGCCCGAGCCCGTCGGGATCCAGATGGGCTCAGGTCTGATAGCCACACTCTAGTGTGGAAGGGAAGAGGGCAGTGTGAGTATGTGTGTGAGTGAGTGGCAAACAATATCCATTTTAATATCTGCATCATTATCAGGTTTAAAGGTAAATGTTTTTTTTGGTGCTGTTTGTTTGTTTTCCCAGTTAAAGAGAAAGAGTTCTGATAAAATAAAATAGTGACCTGATCATTTTTCACAGTCCAGGCTGTTCTGCCTCAGGAAGATCAGGTCATCTGAAGGCATTACGTCTTTTCTGTACAGTATCTTAGCCAACGTTATCTGTTCTGAATGGCCCAACAGCTGAGAACAGGGATAAGATCAACACGCTGATCAAAAAAGCAGATTTTAAACAAACTTGTATTCATTTGTGCCTTTCAGAAGGAGCTCCACCGCCTCTTCCGGCCATATAAACCCCTCAGCCTTGTTTTTCTCATTCCACTTCCTTCCCCCTACAGTTTTTGGACGTTGTGAGGACATTTTTTTAGGGCATATTTGCGATGCTCTTGTCTTGCATTTTGATGTGGATAATTTTGAAAACATTCCCACATGGATGGAGTTTTTATTTATTTATTTATTTATTTTTGTTAACAGATAAATAATATATATTATTGCATTTCTGTGTAGGCATGACTTTTTAAGTGATGCTTAAAAAGTTTTAATTGCTTATCACATGAACACAAACCGTCTGTACAAGGTAACCCAGTCTACTGGAGATATTCTATTAAACCACAGGTAGACTGCATATAATCAGCATTTAATGGGGGAGTGGCTGTGCCGTTAAATGTTTCTTCATCTCCCTTTTAAAACCAGTTTTAGTTGTTACCTGTGTGATATTCATGCTCTCGTTGCTCTATACAGCACTGAATGGTGCAGTGCGCTGGTATTTGGAAAGAGACCATATGAAGCATGTCTGGTGTTAGTTATTTTTGTACATGGCAGCGAGACCTGGCACATGGAAAATGGAGGTGATGTGGATTACAGCCTTTCAAAGCTCCTCCAGCTTCACTTGGAAGAACTGCAGGGAGGAACAGCAAAAAATAACCTTTGGAGAGCAGTATTGTCCATTTTTTTTAAGGGGGGTCAGTCGAAAGTTTGAGATTTCTTCCCCAATATTGTTACCTAGCTCTACCTGCTGGCTATCTCGGGAAAAAGTGCTTGATTTGTGTGTTCAAAATCCTCCAAATGCAGAGGTGCATTTGGAGTCCTGTGTCACCTGCAGTGTGCCTGCGTCATCAACACAGCCCGAGCAGGAGGTCACATGTGCTCTGGGCTCCCGGGAGGACATGAAAGCTTTATTAATGAGAAAAGAGGCTCTCTGAGGGCCCAGGCTTCATGTCTTAGTCCAGGTTTTTCTGAAGACACGGAAGCCCAGTATCATAAAACATCAGCAGAGTCCCAGAAGGCACCGTTCAAACGCTCAGTGAAGTAAAAATAGCAGGAAGAAAAATCTGTATCCCACACCAGCAGTTTGATCTTCTAACGCAGAGAGAAGACAAAACAGCCAAACGTTTCTTAATTATAATGGTAGTAATAGTTGTATCATATGGAAGCCCATTTCCACCACAAAAAAAAATGAAAACATAGCCTTGATAATAAAAAAATGCCCATCTTAAGTCGAAATTATGAGATACTAAGTCAAAATTATGAGATACTAAGTCATAATTATGAGATAGTATCTCATAATTTTGACTTAGTAACTCATAATTATGAGATACAATCATCTCATGCTGGGGAAGGGGGCAGCCTACTTTGACCTCTGCCTCATCTTTCTCCTTTTACGCTTCAGCCTGTTGGGAAGAGGCAGCTTTCAGTGAAGAAGGACGTCACAAGTATATGCCCCTATTGCACTCTTCACAGCACTGGCGATCTGTAGTGGTAAATCCCATTAGGATGAGATCCTGCCTATTACACCTAATTACACCCTTTGGCTTCAGCTTTAAGCACCCTTTCTCACATGCATATTCTTTCCAGGTACAGGGTCCACATTTGTGTACCCATTACTGTCCCAATGACCTGAGTTTATACTGACAGGGAAAACTGGCATCTGGATCATTTTTCTGCCCAAGCTGCAGTGACATTTAGAGCCTTAGCACTGCATTTTGAAAGCTGGAAAACCATCTAACTATGGATCGACAACTGATATAATGGTCTACTGTCATGCAATTGACCCAAACAGATAAAGCAGCTTATACAGTTACTTTCTAAATTTTGGTCCAACTCAAGCCAAGAAAAACTGCTGTGTTAACCATTTGACACGTTGCCACATGGACTGTTTTAGTAGAAACCCATCAGTCCAAATTCAAGTAATGGTTGAATTCAAACATTTCAAGATGAATGTTAATGCTTATGAATACTGACCCATCAATATAATCAGTGATATTCAGATTACTGAAATGTATTTCACACATGGCCTGGCTACATCCAGGACAGAATCACATCTTAAGTCATAATTATGAGATACTAAGTCATAATTATGAGATACTAAGTCGAAATTATGAGATATTATCTCATAATTATGACTTAGTATCTCATAATTATGACTTAAGATGGGCTTTTTTTTTATTATCAAGGCTATGTTTTCATCTTTTTGTTTTTTAGTGGCGGAAATGGGTTTCATTAGTACGTATTGCGTTACAGCATTATCTGTTAATAATGTAATTAGCAGTCAAGCAATAAGCATTACTAAAAACTTTTTGCAATGCTTTTTACTTGTTGATTATTCTTCTTGCCCATGTCTTAGTCAGTGCATTGCATGGCCATGTACGGCCTCTAATTGACAGTAATAGAAATGATGGGACACAGTATGTCCTTCACAGTCATTTACTAAATTGTTTAAGACATGCACTAAGAAAAGATTCAGGATGAATAAGGCAAAGTAACAGCTTGCTTGTTGGAAAAAGTAACTAGCTACTGGATTTACTCGAAATTGGAAAACGAATGTATTATTTGGCTAATAGTTATGACATAAAGAGTAATCTGTGTACTCCAACACATTTCTTTGTAACATCTTACCATGTACACTGCTGCTGAGTGGTCATGACATACACACATACACACGCCCACACGCCCACATGCACATACACACCCATCCACCCACCCACACACACACACACACACACTTTAAAAGAGCATAGCTCTGCCTTCGTTGTGCTCACTTAAAGTCTTAGTGGAAGTTGGGAAACAGTCGCAGCTGTGAATTATTCACGCTCAGCAGGACAGCCTGAAGTGGGTTAGTTCTCCCACATGTGTTCTGGTTTGTCTCTGGATGAAAAGTGGCTGTCATGGTCTCGTGCAGGACGTGGAGGTAATGAAAGCCACAGTTAAAGATGCTCCATGCAGGAGACGGTTGACAGCTGAAACAAGCTAAGGGAAATGATCACGTCTGTTTGTAGTTTGAACATCAATGACCATGCGTGTCCAAGCCTGTGGTACAGTAACTTATCAGTTTATGTAAAGTTAATAATAGCAAACCTCTTGTTGGTGTTTATGTGTGATGATCATGCCTGATTATCAGCTAACTCCCCCACATGTGCTGTGGTCTGTCTTTTTGAAAAATTAAACCATGAAAATGGTTTTCATAGTCCTGTCTATTTAGGATACTGCGTTATGGACCGCTTGAGGCACTTGAAAGAAAAATCCAGCCTCACACTGTTAGATGTCAACAGTCTGTGATGTTCAGTGGAGTTACTTCGTGATGCGGTGTTTGCTCTGCACTCAAAGTCCAATTGCAGCTGCTGGAAATATCTCTACGTGATGTCATGCCGTCTACGTTTGACCATTTATCTACGGAAGTAAGAAAAGCACACCACCAAACGTCAGACCTGGAACAGGTCACCCTCTTCACGGTTTGGTTTTAGTGCAGTTTGTATCACAATTTGCATTAAAGAAATTGAACTGACTCAGATTTCAAGCTCTCTCCTTTTAATTTAACAGTCTTGTGACATTGACACAGGCTCCACCATGTTGGTGATTAGTCTAAATGTTGATATACAACATATTTTTGGTTCAGAAATATTGTCATTTCAACTGTTTGTTGGTTTGCATAAATGTTAAAGTAGCATCAGTTTATTCTGGTGACTGTTGTGCTCACTATAGCGGTGGTTCTCAGATGGAGGTTTGCATACCTCTAGGGGGACATTGGACTCCTATAGGGGGTATGCACAATTTTTTTTTTTTTTTTTTTTTTTTTTTTAATTTTACTTTAAAAAATATTTGCCATGCATGAAAAATAATTAGCCTATGCTGTAATTAGCCCAATAATAAATTGTATTGATAAACCACATTTTATCTTCAGTTTTCCCTCCAAGTCTCCGGACGGTGTCAGATGTGTGTGTTTGTGGTTTAACTTTGCTGCCATGGTCGTCGAGCGAGGATGTTTGTTCGCTATGACCGGGAAACCAGGCAAGAAAAAAACACACACTGATGGAGCTGGGTTGTTGTATTTAAATAGGCTTTTTTTTGTACCTTTTTCGCACTAGTCAAGGGGTGCTTGGCTGAAAAAATAATTCACAACAGTTTGAGAAGCACTGCACAGATAACTAAACTCATTCCATGGCCTCCTCCTCTGCACACTGAACACTGTGGAAAAAGACCCACCTGACGTTCCCTCATCGGTCTCTCAAGTTAATTGTGAATTTTTCTGTCTAACATAGCAGAAATGCCCCAAAAAATAATAATAATACTAGAAAAAGTTATCCATTCAGATTTGAACAGGAGAGTGTGATTTGTACAGCTCTCTTCTGTGGCACTGATTGAACATTGCTTCCAAGAGCTCCATATTTCTCTGACCACTCATTTTATTGCCGTCAGTCTTTCCCTGGGGAACATACACTCTGCAGTGCTTGGCATACCTGCCATGCATTTAAAAAAGAAGGTAAACATGGTCTTTCTGTGCTTGGGAGCAGAAAGGCTATCTCTCTCTGAGCAGACACGCTAATGATGGTGTTATCCTGCTCCCGCTTGCCGTTACTCACACACAGCTCTTGTTCAAGCCTTTGACCACAAATTGCTCCTGCATGGCTAATCAGAGCAGGGCAGCAATGGCCTTACATGGCATGGCACAGTTTACCCACAGGAGACTGCATACTGCTGTTCTGATCGGAAAGCTTATCCCCTGGCACACACACACACACACACACACACACACACACACACACTCACACACACGTAAACATGATAGGAAAGTGATCATTATGCTGGTCTGATGCAGAGGGACAGTCTCTGAGAGAAGACTCTTCTCAGAAACACTAATTTGAGATTTTGAAACGACTCCAATTTATCCAATAAATGGCCAGTTCCCAGAGGGTTTTGAAATTCCAGCCGTTTTGCACATACATAGACATAGGCATGCTCACACTGTAATGTAAGCACACACACACACACCCACATAGGAAAATATGTGAAGTATATTTTTTTATTATGTTTATCTTGCTGTTAACTCGTTTAACATATTTCCATATTTTGCAACAGTGTCACATCCATATTGTGTCTCTGCTGGTTGCGCTGAATCTCCATCACGCTGATACTGAGTGAAATATTCAAAGTCAAGATGCCGTTGTTTTACGACCGCAGCACCACAACAGATAGTAGCTACATGTCTGGTGCATCGTTTTAGACACATTTCCCTGGAATTCAGCAGGACATGTTTGGGATCTTTGGAATCCTTCAGATCTCCATTACAAATAAAGTTCTATGGGTTTGAATGAGGCTTGTTTGGGCAGCATGCGTTTTACACTCTTTTTTTCCCAAGGAACAATGCACTTTAGACTAAAACCCATTATGATGTGAATATGATTATGTCTGTTTTTTATTGTTCTTTGTGCTGTCTACTGCTCGGTTGCTCTTAATCACTCAAACTTGAGCTTGAAACCCACTGATAGGAGGTTTTAATGTGCACCATTAGAGGTGGGATAATGTCATGGCACATCTTCATATAATCTATCAGCGATGTTTACATTCTTTTCAATGCCTGGACAGGTTTTTTTTTTTTTTTTTTTGCTGGGAAATTTAGGACCTTAAATGCTCACTGTACAGCATCATGTCATTAGCTAATGAAGCCTGTTTCCCTCCTACATAAAGCCTGCTATTTCTGTTTCCTCTGACACCTCTCTGTAGCTGCTGTCAGAGTTGCCGTGGGCTATGGGAGACAGACAGCAGGAAGCACATACAAGTCGCACTGACATAGGTGTGATGTATTCAGTATATCTTGGCCTGTCTTGGATTATGAGTTAAATAACAGTTCTTACCGGCAGTGACTGAAGTATGTCCAGAGGAGTCCAATGGTGGAGTGAGTCCGAGTGTTAGGCCAGTCTTACATTTTGATTGGCTAAAAATGACAACATTGTACAAACACATGCAGGTTTGGAGCAAATTGTGGATTTTTAAGCTTCACTTTTGTTTATATATCAGAGCTAATAAAGACTAACGGCTAAAACTAAACCTAAGGGGCTAAAGCCAGACAGGTGGAACACCCTGTCACCAAGTAATTTTATTGTAATGAAAGAATGAAAGCTTGACCGATGACATTCACCTACCAGCCACACCATTTTCTATATTATATGTCTTTGAAAATGCTCCCATGTGGCCATTTGTTCTGTTGCTGTTAAAGCATTCTCAAAAAAAAATCTGTCATGTGTACCCGACCTGTACCCAACCTATCTGTCCAGTCGTTTGTTTTGGAATAGAGTATCTGGTATTAGTAATTGCCGTCTCCGATGCTCTTTCACTGTGTGCATTGACAGTGTTGGTAGTCATTTCTTCCCTCCTCCAGTATAACGAAACGCCTCCTTCAGTGCCAGTGGCTAAAAGTTTGATGATGTCTCTGACAAAACATTCCAAAACATTCCCTCCAAACTGATGCAAATCCAACAGAGCTGGATGCATCATCAACAAACGCACACTTCTCACTGAAAAGCCATTTAAAGGGGCGTCCCAGTAGTTCACGTGGTAGAGCACGTACCACGTATGAAGGCATGAACGCTGCCCTGTCTACCTGCCATATCAAAATCTGATATCAGTCCCATGTTTTTGGAGTCTCTGCTTCCTGGATGCCTGCTGGGCTCGCTGCCTGTGCCCTCTGTTAACAATTAATTCAGAGCTGTTTACCTTCCAGAATGGTCTCTTCATCTGATTCCTCTTCAGCTGCTGTGCTACCAACACCCGAGGTGGTCCTGTTTTTCTTGGGATCACTTGTTTTTTAACCCAACTACTTGTTTTTGTTAAAGTACTATAATTCATGAAGTAAATGAACTAATTACTCTAAAACTCTTACATGGGGACCCTGGTGTCCTAGGCTATTTTGCACCAAATCTCTTTAACAAATGGTATCAACCCAAAAAATTGCTTATGAGACATAAGGCATGGGAGTGGCTATCATATGCTTCTGTCATAATGTTATAAACCTATATACATACATGAGAAACTTTCATAATTTGAATAGGCGGCTAAAAAAAAAAAAGATTTATTACAGATTCATGACTAGAAATTACCACTTCTATGTGGCCTCTACAACTGACCTTTTATCTCCGCCTGAACATCCCCTGCCCCCGTAAAAACAACCAAATGATAACTTAATAACAAGCTAGGATTTATAGATACAATCACCATATAAGAGCATCACTTCCCACATCGCTTGAGCCAGGAATTCTTAAAAAAAAAAAAAAAAAAGTCTCATAACCAATTCCTGGGTTTTGAATTATGGAGAGCAGGGGAAACCGGTCATTTTGGTCATGGAATTTTCTTGTTTTAAACAAACAGTAATTATAGCCTTTTGTATATGTGTCGTCAAGAGTTAAAGCAAATAAGCACTAGAAGTTCACTAATGGCTTTGTGTGGATAAATAACGTCTACAAAAAAAAAAAAAAAAAAACCTCATAGCTTTGCAGTACCTTTAAATCTGACCATTTCTATGCATAAAACAAGTATTCAGTACTTAACCCTGAAATATTATTCATCAGAGTAGAAAATCCTCTTGCACTGCATTTATTTCATCATGGGACACTAAAAATCCCCATTGAAATCCATTGCATTAAAAGTCGATTCAGTTAACAGCTTTACACAGTTTAATGGCAGGAGAAACACTAGTATTAATTACTCCCTTTAAATGAATGAATTAAGAAAAACATTTTTGAATAAATAGCAAAATGTGTAGAGAAAACATTATTTTGTTGGTTTTCTGTAGCTGTGGGCAGGGGGGAATCTGTTTGTTGTGGTAATGATGGGTGATATTTGGCCAAAGCCCACTCTCAGCCTGATAAATGGAAATAATTGGGATTGCAGGTACTTGGTATTTTGGTAGAAATATATTTAGGTTTGCATTTCAGCAGAAGCTTTGGACGGCTATGGATGTCATATCAACTTTTATTTTGCTGTTTACTGCAACATGTCACTTCCACATGGGCAGTTTTTCCAATTTCAGTGTCTGTGATAGTGACAGAGATCCTGACCCGACAACAGCCACTCTCTCACCACCAGAACTTTCCCCGCAATTTTTTTCAGTGTTTTTGCGCCATCTTAGGGCCAAGAGAAAAAATTGTTTTTAAAATAAGAATAAAAATGAGAAAAAAACAACAACAAAAAAACAAAACACAGACGGTGCTTTTATTTCTCAGACTAATGTTGGTAATCCAAGGTGGCATTCCAAAACTCGGGGGGTGATGGCTGTCATCCGGCATTTCCGTCACATTTTGGGCAACGCAGCCGATGTTCTCTTATCTGGAGCAACTCAAAACAAATGCAGCAGTGGAGTGCGATTTCACTTCATCTTCATCACCCATGTTACACACCAGAAGGCAGACAAATACTCTGTGTATCTACAGCATTTTCCTTGGAAAAATGTCCATCATAAGTCATTTGGCCTAATCCTCTTTGTTAAACTTGTTTGTCTTCAAACAAGGTAAAAGAGAATCTGATCGTATTCTGCCTTGTTTCAACATATTTATACATGTTCCCAGAAAAATTCCTGAAACGTGAAACTGCACTGGAAACAATCGGGACTGAGATCATCCTTTTACGTTGTTTGAAGAAACACATAAGATTAGTCTAAATGACATATTAAGATTGACATTTTTTACATTGTGTGAAATAATGCACCAGTTTGAAGTCATTTTCAAGCGCAAATAAACTTTCAGTGTTGGCTGTGATTGTCTATAGGCCCCCGGTGCCCCCAGCGTCGCCCTGTGTGTCGAAGCCCCGGCATGTTGCATCCAAGCAGCTTAAAACAAACTTGAGCGGCGACTGTTGTTTTATTTAGAAAGCAGACGTTTTGAACGCTGCTCATCCCTTTCTTCAGGGAAATCTAAAAATATTCTTCATCTGTCTGAGCATGTCTTTATTGTTTTCTTTTTATTCTCTCCCCTCCATCTCTGTCATTTCCCCTCCCTCTTCGTCCTCCCTCCTCTTCATCTCGCCTCTCTTTTCTCTCACTCTTATCTTCTGTTTCCTCTCTGGCTGGTTGTCAAGGACTTTGCAATGCCATTTGGTATCAGTTCTATGGCTCACAGTACAATATTATCAAATTCAGTACAGTTTTACTGTGCATATCACACTGCATTACCTTTATACTAGTGCTGGGCGGTATACCGGTTCATACTGAATACCGGTGTGTTATACTGGTGTGTGTGTTTGTGTGTGTGTGTAGCGCACATAACTTTGGGAACAGCACGCGGAACGTAGCGCCGCGGGACATCGTTGGAGGGGGGACTGTTTTTGCAGTTGCACTCACTAAGCAGTGGGGACTCAGAAAATGAAGCTGAAGAACTTTTCCCCAAAAGAGGAGCTGTGTCGGCTGTTTGGAAATTCTTCGGCTTCACAAAATCCGTCTGGCAAAAGCAAAGAAACTTTCCAGGCTACAGCAGTGCACTGACATAGATTGTGTAACAAAGCGAAGAGTTGCCACTCCGCTCTATTTTCACTGGCTAACAGCAGCACACTGGCTTAGCTTGTCTATTCAGAGAAGAGGTATCACTTCGGCTTATTTTTCAATCTATGTTATCACATGCATACTACTGCTCATTCATAGGTAGCTGAATTGTTAGGTCTATTTGATAAGTCATTCACATTTTTAAAATAATAATAATAATTTAACATATTGTTAAATCGGTCAAATCAGTCTGCATATTAATGCAAGTGGCCTTAAATTTGCATAATAAAAAGGTTCTGTATTTTGACTGCAATTGTCATGCATTCTGATTCTTTCACTTCATTAGAATCATGAGTACCACCTCTTGGCATCATTTTGTGTTGCCATGTAAACCTGTATTAATACTAGGGTGGACAACTTGAATGAATACTGGACATTAATGTCCAGACAACTGGTCATTAATGTCCAGTATTCATTCCTCATGACAGTAAAATAGGTCATTCTTAGTAAATTTACTGCAGTAATTCTTCTCTAAATAATTAGAAAATGTGGTTAACATCCAGTCGTGCATGAAAAAAGAAAATACAGTCATATACCGTGAAACCGTTATAATTTTGAAAAATACTGTGATACACATTTTTGGTCATACCGCCCAGCACTACTTTATACACAGTACATGTTTGGGGTGAATTTGGGCTCCGTGGATATAAAGTATAATTCATCTGCAGTTGTTCACACTGTATAATGAATAATGTCAGTTTAGGGGGTATTTTCTAATTTAGTTGTCCTACTTGTACAAATGCAAATGTATGTTGACGTGTGTGAGCTCGTTCTTTAATAGTCAGTGCTGCCTTAATGCTGTTTATGCTTTGTTGCTATTGCATTGAACGAAGGCGTGCAATGCAACTCAACGCACCATAGTGTCAACTTGTTCCATTATGAAACTTGTTCAATGAAAATTGAACAACGAAGTCGAACTTGCCTTCAAAATAAAAGTTGCGCATTTTGAAGCATGTTGGCTGCAGCGGTCAATTTAAGAAGAGCTAAACTACATGAATGAACAAATAGCCCTAACAACGAACATAAATCATAACCTTTACACAGTCATATTTCTGACACTTTCCCACAACTGATTGTGAATAAATTGCCAAAGGATTCAAACACTGGAATTAGCTATAACAGAGTGCTGAGATTCATGTCGCCTGTAGGTAATGATTCTTGTGTTCATCAGATTAATTATTTGATTAAGGCTGCTTAATCTGTTACTTTGTGTGGACATCGTAGGCTATAGTGTGTAAACACACACACACACAGTGGAGGTACACAGTTCACATGCTAGTCACCAGGCTCAGCTGTATCAGGAAGCTAGAGACATCCAGATGGTGTCGAATCAGATATGTGCATCAACTTGCCATGCCAAAGTATTTTAATTGCTAATGGATTGGCAGTAAAGAGCTCACAGATAACTTTAGGTTGATGGAGCTCGTGTCATGCGGCGTCATGTGCTGGATTTGCATTTGGGCCTTCCTGAACTACACATATTTGAAATGCTTGTGGCAGGAGCCTTTTTAGTCCAGTTTCTCTGACTCACCATGGAAGCCTTTGTCTAGCTAGGAGACAATTCATCTGAAGCCCTGTTTCCAGGAAAATATGACACAACTCACTTTATCAGGAAGATAAGGGGAGTGGTGTATTTTTCATTTTTATTTTTTAATCTGAGACTGCTAAAAGTGCTAAATATGCTAGCATTTAAGTTCTTCTTTCAATTACTGATGAAATGGTTTAATTTTTCATGGCTTTTTGTGAGCAAAAACAGCTGGTTGTTGTTAAAATTCCAGTAAACAATTTTCCATTTTGATCCTGGTTATACTGTCACCTAGTGGCTGGGTGTAGTACAGCCCCTGTAGTCCCCATAGCGTTGTGCTGAATCTCACGTGATCTTAACATGGCGGCCTCGGGGACTGTCTTTTCTGTGTCTCAAAACTATTTGAATCACTGTCTCATGTGAGCGAGATAATAAAGGCCAATGAATGTTAGCCACATGGAGATTCACACACTACTGATGCCGAGTATGAAAATATAAAGTCATGATGTAACCCTTTTTCTCTACTTTTTCAGCCCAGCCGTGCTCCTCTTCTCTCTCTCTCCTCGCTTTGCCTCTCCTCCCTTTATCTATCTGTGTGCCTCTTCCATGTCTCTCTTCTCTCCTCTCTCTCAGTCTGTCAGATAGGGATCGGTTTCCACAGGATTAGTGGAGGCTGGCTGAAGCTTCAGTTTCCTGCCTCTCTGCTCGGCTGTGTGATGAAGAGCGCTGAGTAATGGTCCAGAAAGTTTATACACCTCCCTTCTCTGTCTCTCACTCCGTTCCTCCCTCCCCCTCTCTGCATAGCCTCTATCGTTTTTTTTCTGATTTGTTCCCTCCCCCTTTTCTCTTTTTATTTCCATTCCTCCCTTCGTCCAGCTTCTCGTCTTAATTTTCAGATCAATTTTATTCTCTCTCTCCTCCTCAAACAGTATCATGTTTAAGCAGAAGAAGCCTGTTTCCACTTGCCGCGTCAATAAATGAATTCCAGGTGGGAAAATGGCGTATAATCCTCTGAATTAAACTGTATTTATACATCCTACCCCCCCCTTTATCATTCCTCTCTCATTCGTGCACACACTCAATGCTCACGTCTCTGTCCCCTCACATCATATGTGTGGCGGAGGACGGACGAGGCTTAGGGATTTGCGGAAAGTATCAAGTGATTTGCAAAACGGAGGACAGCTTAGCACCAAGGCAAGAGGTGGATTTTTTTTTTTTTTTTTTTTTTTTGATAAAAAAGAGTAGGCAGCTCTTTTTTAAATGAGAGGTTTTTTGAGACAATTAGAGTGCAGAAGGCGGAGCGGAGGCCAGCTTTGTTAAGGAGAAAAGGCTGCAACCGGTAGATGTTTGAAAACCCTGTTTGCGAAGGTTATCAGTGAGGAAACAGAGCGAGGAGTTGGGGATTGCTGTTTGTAGGAGAATCCACCTTGTGTTGTAGTATGTTAAATTTGATTTTAGGTCAGTGGCAGCGGAGAGGGAGCTGAGATTTAAAAGGAGAGCAGCCCAGCAGTGCCGCTGAAGTGGGAAAATGTGGCAGTAGGCTGTTAATTTGAGCCAGTGTTACAGTAGTCAGGACAGCTGAGTGATACACATGAAGGCAAACACACTCATACACACAAACTGTGGGATTTTTATTAGGTCCTTCCTGAGCTGCACTTCCAGCTAGCACTTGGCTAGCTAGTAGAGGAAACAATGAAATGAAACAATTCAGCTCATTTTATAACATTAGATTGTTTGATTTATTTTTTGTTTTTTAGATTTATTAATCCTTGGCTGCATGTCCAACCCGACCAAAAAAGATGAATTGGCTGCCATCCGTCTGTCCTGCACTATTTCTGAACCTCTGCTGGTCTGTTTTGGATGAAACTGGGACCCAGCATTTTGAGTGTAAACCTGATTGGCCCTCCACAGCGCCACCAGCAGGCCAACAGGGCCCTGGGCTTCACGCTCACACACTGCTGCACTGCAAAAAGTCAAAATCTTACCAAGATTATTTGTCTTATTTCAAGTAAAAATGTCTTATTTCTAGTCAAAATATCTCATTACACTTAAAATAAGACATGATCAGCTCAGAAATTACTTGTCTTTAGACAATTTTCACTTGTTTCAAGTGAAAATTTACTTGAAACAAGTTAAAATTAGCTTGAAACAAGAAACAAATTCTGCCAATGGAACAAGCAAATTTTTACTTGTTCACTTGTGTCACAAGTAAAAATTTGCTTGTTCACTTGTGTCACAAGTAAAAATTTGCTTGTTCCATTGGCAGAATATGTTTCTTGTTTCTATCAAATTTTCGTTTGTTTCAAGTAAATTTTCACTTGAAACAAGTGAAAATTGTCTAAAGACAAGTAATTTCTGAGCTGATCATGTCTTATTTAATAACAGCATTTGGACCATCATAATTGTAGCCGCTTCAGTTGTAGCAGCTAACAGGGATCTTACTAAACAAATAAATAAAAGCACAATAAAACTCTCCACTGCCACAGATTAAGAAAAATTATTTTAGTGTTAGCAGGTCTCAGGTGACCCATCACATCTACATACATTAAACCTCAAACAAAGAATTAATTCACCAAGTAAACCAACAATTAATCACTAATACTTATAAATGTTTTTATTTATTGATACATAGAAATAATGCATATAATACATACAATAAGTCAATATATACAACATGCAAAGAAAACAAAGGTGTCCGCCCAGCACCAGCACTGCCTGTAAGACATGCATTGCCGATCTTTCACTTGAAATAAATGCTGATCAACCAATCTGCATTGCCGGATTAAACTAAATAAATCAATTTGGATTAATTTGTTTGTAGAAATGATGAGAATGTGGGCACAAAACACTGACTTCAGCAGATAGCTACAGAAATATAAACACAGACATGCTGTAAGTCCTTGTAGGAATATTAGTGGAATACTATAGTGATTTCTCATTTGGGGCTGAATACATCCACCTATTATGAATTTCACCAATAAGCAGTGACAGTGAGTTGTTGGCCACATTTCTGCTCCACCAGCACGAAAACTGCCTGCATGTTGAATCCCCACTAATTTGTCACATTCAGTGCTGGATTAGCTTAAAGTTTAAAAAAAGAGAGAGATTTTAGAGGTTTAAAAAGGGGGGATTTAGGAGTATAAATATCAACACCGACTTCTGCCTTCTTTTCTCTCTCACTGTGATTTCTCCCTCTGTCTTGCCTTCCCTCTCTCCTTTCTCTCTATGTATACACCTCTCTCTCCCACCTTCCCTTTTTTAGGGAATAAACCAACACGCTAATCTTTTCTATTTCCTGCCTGCCAGGATATTAGGAGAATTAGTCCTCCCTCTTCCATTCCGCTTGTTGTTGAACTATTATGGCTGCAGTTTTTGTGCTTATCAGAAAGATGACTATGCAGTAATGATAAGCAAATTTCAGGAAACAAGAGGTTAGAATGTGCAAAAATGTGTGAACCCCTCTTATCTTTCTCTCTTCCTCTCTCGGCATATTTTCGAGTCTTTAGGAAGTCAAAATAAATAATCTAAGTTAAGGCCTGAAAAAGTATTAACAAGGCTTAAATCCAGTGATTACAAGTCATATTTTTCTCATCATAAAAATAGACTGGGTTCTGCGTCTTCACTCTAAGAAATCTCTCCAGAAATTACATAACCATGCAATAAAAATCCAGAGAAAAGGGAGGTTCAGCGATTTCAAAAAGGCCCATCTAGGGACAAACATCACAAATTATCCTATTGCTCTAAATGTTATACCATTGGGAGTATTTTGTAGAAAATACTTTGTGCCTTTATATGTGTCTATCTCTTAAACACAATCAAATAAAAGATTACCACAGAACAGAGGTAGTTGTGTAAGCTGCCAAACATTTTTATTTGTTTTACTAGTTTCCTTGTTCTACTTTCCTTGATCTTATTCTGCCCATTTATAATTCATCATATACTGTGTGTTCAATAATGAATAAACTGATTTTGCCGGCTTTGTTTCTTCATTTTGGTTTCTAGGTTGGTTTTAAATTGAGTTGCAGGTGCCATTAAAAGGTTTAGAAGTGCCTAAAATGTGGCTTTGTGAAGACTGCAGATACCACGTGGTTAAATCCAGCTCTGTCTGTCTCGTCTGATCCACACATATTCATCTCCCTGCCCCCCACTATATGCAGCAGTGCTGTCTGATTAATGCTCGCATTCTGGATCAGGAGAGAGAGGGAGAGACGCACAGGGAGGAAAAGAGCAATGCTGCAGAAGAAATGCTGAATAATTGTGTATATTAGTTTCTGCAATTAAATTTCACGTGACTGTCCTGGTGGGCATCTCGCCTGCTTGGTGATGACAACATTGACACCAAAGTCATGTATGTGTCCCTGGCTGATCATTGGCTGTGCTGCTGCATGCTTACAGATTAGCATGCACTGTGTTGAGTGACAGCAGACTGGCATTATCCAGCACTGACAAGACTGGCTGACTTCTATAGGAAAAAACAAAATAACTTTTGGATCTGTTTCAGGTGAGCAGCCATGCATTCATCAGCTGTGCAGTGATTTGTGGCTGCGCACAATCTCCCATCAGCCACCAGCTTCACTTCCTGTGCAAACAGGAAGTAGGCCAAATTCCTTGTCGTTTAAAACTGTATGTCGCCTTTATGTCATATTTTCTACAAAACGTTACCAGTTCTCCTTCATAGTCATCTTCAGACAGATTTAGCAGCAGATCATTTGAAAGATGACTTCTCATTTAGCTTTCGATCTGCTACAAGTTCTGATTTGGTCACTTTGGAGAAAATGTTAATCTTCTGCTGTCACTCAACACAGTGTTGGCATGGAGCTGTCGAGTGGATGATCTACTGGGGACTCTGGTAAACTGACCAGTGTGTTTTCCTCTTGTAACAGCTCATTATAGGCCTGTTGAGAATACAAAACCAGTTCATTATGTGTAGGAAGCCTGCTGTCGTTACAAATAGTGAACATGTGAAAGATGTTGCAGTTTTGTTCCTCAAATCATCAAGACTAATTGGGATCACAAAGTCTCCCAACAGTAAACAGGATTATTGTGTTAGATGTAATCATGCAGCGGAGAGAGGCTTTCAGCAGGAAGGCCATTAAAACACTATGAGCATCAGTTTTCCTTTTTTTTTTTTTTTCGCAGTAAATGCAGATTTGCTCTGATTCTTTTACAAAACAGCTCCCACTACTTTTTGCGAGTAACTTTTAGACCGCTATAATTCTCTCTTGATATATGCAGTGGTTCAGCTTCCTGCAGTGTGAAGTAACCGGCAGCTTGTGAAACTAGAACTTCGCCCCACACTGTAAATGTCAGTGTCAAAAAATCTCTCTCTCTCTCACTCACTCTCACTCTTGCTCGCTCCCTCACTGTCCTCTCCAATCAGTCCCAGCAGCCCCTGCAGGCATGCTGGCACACATGCAGCTGAGCAGAGCTTGACTCATCAGACTCAGTTCACTGTCCATTAGCAGTCAGCATTGTGTGGCCCGGCGACTGCAGCAGCTCGGTTTATAACTTGTCTGAATCAATACACAGCCGGCTGCCTTGCTCCTGCAACGATCCCACTTGTGTTAATGGAGGGTGGAATGGCTGGTCCTGACTTACAGTTGTTCTGGGTATGAAACCAGTCAGAGTCACCATGTCAAGTCATAGACAAAACGTGCAAAACAGACCGTGTGACGAGCAGCCCGGTCACCAGGAAAACATGTTGGCATTTTATCTTTCTGTACACCAAGGATACATCAAAATGTCACATTTTCAAGTTTGTGATGTAGTATAAAGAGAGCAAAAAAACAGTGTGTTTTGAGGCAGGTGGGGCAGCACTAGCAACAGGACTTCTGCAGACCGGGGTTCGAGTCCCGGCTCATGCAAGAGCTGTCTGTGTCGAGCTGATAAGCGAACCTTAGCTAGGTAATATTAATCAGCATTAGCTCATATTTTGTTACATTACGTGGCCTTTTCTGAACCTTAACTCGCCAACAAGGCAAACGAAACCGACTACAGAGCAGCTTCCTCCCTCAGGCTGTGAGACTACTAAATGCACCATCTGAACTCCTCCAGGCTTAATAATTCTATTTTCTACACAATCAATCAATTAATCAATCAAGAGGGAACCACACTTTAATTTCATTATTCAACCTGTTGTATAATGACAAATAAACTTCCTTGTATCCTTGTATCCTTATCCTTGTATCCTTGTAATGAGTTAACGTTACCTAGTGTTCATGAACTTTAACAGTCAAATGACGTGACGCAGGCTCCACCACCTTGGTTGTAAGTCTCAGTGTTGATGGGCAACATATTTGTAGTTCAGAAACTTTGACATTTTAACATATTTGTTAGCTTGCAGTAATGTAAAATGTCTTCATTTTAGTCTGGTGGCTGGGTTTTGATGAGCTTCCAGTGGAGGTTCACTTAGTTCAGGTGTTGTTCAGGTGTGAACAAGCATGATCAGCCCACTAAGATCAAGAAAAATCTGGAAACAAGTTGATTAGCATTGGAAACAAATGGTGTTATCCCACTGACAGATGATTTTTACCTCGTTTGAAGAAAAAAAAAAGATTTTAACGCTGAAGATGAGACTGAACGACTTTTTCAGATGGAGATTTTAGCGCTGCAGAAGAGCTGCTGAAAGATTTGAATCACAGCCTAATTTGTTTCAGTTTTTGTGTCCCTTGATGGTCCAAATGTTGATGAGAGGAAGATCCTGGTGAATATTTAGATTTTTTTTGGCATCAAAAGAGACAAATTTAAAAATATTTTTGAATATTGGCACAGAATATTAGCTTTCTTAGCCTTAATACAAAAATATCAGTATTAGTGTTGCTCCATTTTGTATTTAAATACGGTACAATAACAATTGTATAGAAACAATGACAAGACAAAACAACAGCAACAATAGCTGCAAACCACTGACAATACAAAATAATGACGCACAATGACAAACTGGGATAATTTATTCTCTTTTCCCCTTTTCTTTTCTGTCCAGTCAAGGAGGCGGAGTGAAAATGCCAAAAAGGACAAGAAAAGACAAATAAATTCATGAATCTGATCAAACTTGAGGGGAAGAGTGTGTGTCGTGCATAGGAGCTGAAGTATAATGTGGTGAAGCCCCGGCCAAAAGGCTGTGCCATGCACAGGTGTCAGTGTAGCACTACCAGTATGTAAAAATAGTTTGGACACTTTTTTTTCAATTCCCAGAATCAAACAAATACTTTTATTCATTGAATTCCTGTGGCTCTCAGCGGGCTGTTTTTCAGGCTGTGGGGAGATATGGGCCACGTTAAGCGCTGTTTGCCCTCCTGTCTGCTGATGACACTGAATCTGCATGATTTAGCTTCAGCTGTCTGCTGGAGAGGAAACATGGCCTGGATTTGATTTTGCCCTATTCTGCATCTCTGGCAGCTGATGCCCCCCCACCACCCTCTGCAAAAAGATAGAGAGGTGTGTAGAGAGGTGAAGAGTTCATGTAAGCAAGTTTATGTTATATTTTGTAACATGACACACTGTGTTTACATATTCATGGCCTTCTGTAGATGCACTCATGTGAATCTGCCTAACACAGTATTTGGACATCCTGCATATGTACTGCACCTTCACATAGTTTTTTTTTTTTTTTTTTTTTTTTTTTTTTTCTGAAACCCCATGAGCTTTGATTTGATTTTCCCTGTCATCTTCTTTTAAGTAGCTTCAAATGTAGAACACTTTTTTCTACATAATGTAGGACACTATCACATCCACATCTTGTTTCTTCGCTGGCTGCAGCTTCATTGAAGCTCCATCACACTGATACTGAGTGAAATATTCAAAGCCAAGATGCTGTTGTTTTCTGGCTGCAGCATCACATCAGATAGAAAAGATCTGCATGTCTGGTGCATCATTTTACACACATTGCAATGGAATTCAGCAGCCCATATTTGGGATCTTTGGAAACCTTGGGATCTCCACTAGACCTTAAAATAAAGTTCTGTAGATTTGGACAAAGCTTGGCTGTGCAGCATGCATTTGCAGCGAGGAACCCACTGATAGGACTTACACAGATTGGTACTTTTATAACTTACTTCATACGGCACAATATTTCCCAGATCTAGAAATAAGCCTGATGAGTGTGAATACAAGAAGAAAAAAAAAAAATCACTCTGCCATGCTTGTTGTGTTTGGCAGTGTTGGCTGCAGGCTGATCATTTTATCTCTCTTTAGTCAGAGCAGAGTAAATATGGAGAACAAAGGATCACAGTGTTTCACTGTGGCCTCAGGTGGGAACAGGAAAATATATACAGTAGAATGGAGAGTGGAACTAATGGAAATGCACTGGCCAGGAGCATGAAACCGTGTGTGTGTGTGTGTGTGTGTGTGTGTGCGTTTGTGCAGAGGGTACATACAGGCATGCATGTGGTGTGTTAATGTGAGGCTTTGTGTTTGCATGCTCACAAACACACATACAAGTGCAAATACACCTGGTAGTAAATGCATGTGCAGTTGGCTCTGTGTGTATGTGTGTGTGTGTGTGCACTCCCATGCTGTGATGGTGTTTGATGGCAGGCTATTTTAAACCTCATCCTATTGTTGTCAGGCTTTGATGGCCGCCTGGTTGTTTCCCTGGCTGAGGGTTCAGGTGCAGCTGAACAGAGTGAACAGGCGCACGGCACATTTTCACTCGTGTATTTCATTAGTGGGCAAGCTGCAGCTTGCACACTTACGTTCTTCCTACTATTTCTTACTTTATTTCTTTATTTATAGGTCCGTTTTTTTGGACCGTAACTCCTCCTACAGCTTTGATTTTAGGCCCACACAATGAATTGGGAAAATGTGCGGCCCGATTGGGAATAGTGTGCTATTACTTTTATAAGGAATCCGACTCATGGAATTCTCAAAATTCCAATTTTGCTGAAAATTTCGGCCATAGGAAATGAATGGCCAAAATTTCAGAAGGCTCCAGGGCCCAGAGCTTTGGACATGCGTCCACGCACCAAATACGAAAAACGTGCGTCTTGTGGAGAAGAAGCAGGGTTTCGATTTTCAGACCGATCCGACATTCCGTTTTTTCCGCAATTCCAGTTTGAAGTCGGAATTCCAGACGCAATACACACTAATGGAGTTGAGCTAGAGTGGCATTCCTGAGCGGCTAGAGTGGAGCAGCCCTGAAAATTCACCTAAAACTTTTGTCTTAAACTTGCTCTGCTGGCCACAATTTTCACTCCACATGCATAAATTTGGCATCAAATTGTAGGAAAAATAGTTGTTCAAAATAATAGACCATTTTCACAGCAGCTGTTTTGACATGATATAGCAGGTAAACACAGGTGTTACTGAAAACTCTGATCCATTGAAATGGAAAATGGCTGCTGTGAAAAAGCTTTATTTATGTTCTTTGGACATTTGCTTGTATTGAAAAAAATAATTATTACTCAATAATTAATCATTCTTTTTTGTAACCTAAACACAGTTGGTGTAATTAAAAAAAAAAAAGATGAAGAAAACATGACCAGAGTTGTTGTGATTCTCCTCTCAACAGTTCTGTTATTTCCCTCAGCAAAGATGATAGATCAGAAAAAAGAAATTGATGTGGTCGCTGCTGACCAGCTGTTTTTTTAAGGCTCAACAAAAAGTTAGAATGAGTCGAGTTGGAATTTATCACAGAGCACTCGGCTTCATGTTCAGTGTGCACCGCAGCTTTTTGTTTGCTTTTTCTTTGCAAAATAATGACTCGGAATGGAAAGTGGCAGCAGGATTCAGTGGATCCAGTTCCATTTAACAGAGAAATTTGTGCTGCTAAAAATGTCTGAGGCCTATTGTGTTGAGCAGGACAAAGTGTGTCTGTTATTGTCGCAGCAATCTGTTAATGCCACACGTAGGGAATTGAAAAAGATGGCTGCAGTGTGTGGCGATTGTGATCACCGTGGCTTTTTCTGACGCACCATTTTATGCTAAGTGGATTGCTCAGGTGTCCTGCCAAAGGCACAGTGTGTGTGTGTGTGTGTGTGTGTGTGTGTGAACGTGTCTGTGTGTATTCAGGGGTCTCTCTCTCTCTCTCTCTCTCTCTGCCTCTCCCTCTTCTCACCCCACTCCTCCACGTCTCTTGTCACGTCCCTGGTATTAAACAGGGATTTGGTTGGCAGGACTGTGTGTGTGTGTGTGTGTGAGACGATGGATTTGGCTGTACATGTCCGCTGCCCAGTCCCAGCAGGGGAGAAAGCTCCAGCCTGAGCCTGCAGGACAGAGACGGACAGCATGTAGACGTCAGACAGGCTTTAGTTCCCAGCCCGGTCCTTCTGTAAAAGCTAACCGGGAGAAAAAAAAAAGAGGCCAAAACATGATTTTTTTTTTTCAGTTGTGTTGAGTTGTTGAGTTTGGCAGGGGTACTCTAAATAAGAGACTTCACTGTGGTGACGTGGGGTTTCTCTGTGACGGCTGTGAATTCTCTCAATGATGCACAAATTATGCAATCATTTGAGACTCACACACACGACTCTCAACTTTTAGCTCCGTTAAGGACAGGAGAAACACGTCACTGCTCAGTGCTTTAGCTTCTACTGCAGTGCCATGAAGAAATTTAGGAGCCCAATATAACGTCTCCTGCTTCGCTCTGCACAGTGTTATTGAAGGGCACATTCACTTGTCACCTCAATGCTGAAAAACTAATGAAACCATGTATATGCAGCTCGCTGTTCTCAAGAGGATAGAGGAAGAGTGCTAATACTTCTCCTCTTATACTCCTCTTTCACTCTTTTCTGTTTCCATCTCTTATTTGTCTTACATTCTGTACGATTGTGTTCTCCCAGTGGCCAGTTTTGTTTCTGCATGTTTTCAGCTGAGAGGAACAGACATTTTGTCTGCCTGACAGAAGGTAAACCTGCTTTCAGTGACGATACCAGCCCAGACATCATGGCTTTTATTCTGGAGAGAATCCTCTGTGACCTTGTTACCATTGTAGTGGAAGAAAGGCCCCTAAAAAGAGCACAAAAAACAACACCAGGCATTATGCAATAGTTGTGATTCAGAGGTCTTTAAACGCTTGCACTGGTCATCATCCATCACATGGAGAAATTACATAAACATATACAGTGACAGATATATAAAGGTTTTAGAACCACTTCAGTGATGCTCATCCGTAATATATTTGCTGTTGTGCCAAAATTGTAGCCGGGCATGCAGGACAAGTCTAGTGAGTTGATCGCCCTGCAAGACACGTCTAGTCCATCTGCCTGGTACGTAGCGATAGAGCTGATTAACACATGAGAGCAATATCACCATTTACTGTTTGCATGTGCATACACACATTCCATGCTTGCACGTGCAAACTGAAGCCGGTAAGAAAAAGAGTGAACACATCTCCTTTGACAATAACTGCATTTTCTTTGGGGTGCATGTTAATATCGGCACGCCACCTCATACCGGCCCAAAATGAAGATTTCTGCTGACATAACATGCCGATATGTGAAATAGGTCAGATTTGCCCTGGTTGTGGCTGTTATATATATAAAAATAAATATGGCATGTCCAAGTAGTTTTCTCATTACATTCTGAAAAACATTGTATTTGCTGTCTCCATCTGCAAGTGGGCCATCACAATAAGAGTAAACATAATAAATTTCACTACAAGAGAAAATTGGAAAATATTGGCTATCGGCAAAAAATCCAATATTGTGCAATTCTAATTTTTCACCATCTTTTAGCATAGCCTGTTTATGCCCTCGGACACATCAGGAGATATGACTTCCTGTGTACAGCCAGTGTGCCCATACTTGTGTAAGTTAAATTCTGCTGTGTTGCCTCTTGCTTGCATCCTTTTGTATTCCCCTCCAAAGCTGTGATTGGACCACCAGGCGCCCGCCTTACTCCCAGCCTCCTTTATATGCAGGGAGGCCGAACACGCCAGCTGTTGCAAAATCGCGCCTGATGACAGACCCGGCTATCACGCTCAGTACTGCCTCCATGCTAATACTACTGCAAAACCGTTTCAGTTTCACCTGGCTGGCCAACCGGCACACAACAGATAAAGCCAAGTTAGCTGCATTAGCTCGCTGGGTTACACAGCCTCAGCTTGAACAAGTGTTGGGTTAATCTATTGTGGTTAAATTTAATGACTTGAAAGAGGCTTTGCAAACCACATCTGGTGGCATTAAAGAGATCTAGTGGACGGGAGAGCCGGCCATGTGATGGAGGCCAAAAGTGACGGCCGGAAAGCTTGATGTGGTGTGGACGCAGAGCCGTTCAGTCACGTTCAAAGGAGTGGAAAGATGGATAAAGTGGGTTATTTTGGCCCAGGCAGGTTATTCAGCCTTCATCTTCCATTCCAAAGCACACTCGGTATCTAGATGTTTACTTGAGTTCAGCTCGGTTGACCTGAACCAACAGTTAGCTAATTTATTAAAGCAGCCAATGAGTATGTTTACATGCACACCTTATTCCTGTATTAACCGGAATATTCACAATATTCCGGTTGCGCACGTGTCATGTAAACACGCACCGAACCCGATTAAGGTCATATTCCGGTTGGAGAGAATTCCGAATAAGACCCTTGGAATATTCCTGTTCCAACCGGAATATTGGGGCATGTAAACACCTTAGTCGGAAAACTCCCCGAACCGGAATATTCAGTCACGACTGCGCATGCTCGACTCACAAGGAATTCTGTGGCGTCTTTGTTGCTATGGTTACCTGCAAGCGGGGAAAACGGCAGGGCGAACAGCAGCAAGAGCCAGGAGACTGCAGTCTGCCTTCCGCTAATGAAAGACTTAAATATCACGGAGTATATCGATGGGAGAAAACATAGAACTAGCGACAGAAGAAGAAGAAAAAGAAGAAGAAGACGAGGAAGAAGACTTCTTCGTCTGTTTTTCCGGCAGACGCCTATACGCGTGCTGCTGCCCCCCGCGGCTGAGTGTCGCATTACGTCAGAGAGTGGAATACGCCGAAACACGGGGGCATGCCAAGTAACATGTAAGCGGAATATTCCAGTTGCCGCGGCGCAGTTACCTTAGCCGGAATATTGAGCCGAACCGGAATATGGTGTGCATGTAAACGTAGTCAATGTCAGTGTGAACACAGGACTCCCAGCCACTACTGTGGAGAAATGATCAGCTTCCAGTCAAAATGAGCAGCAGATTTGACCATGTCTATTCTATATCTGTGAGCGTGGCTCTGTAAGCTTAGTAACTAAGCTCAGCTGGCTGCCAAGAGCTGAAGACCTCCAATATGGCTGCCACAGGGTGTGTGTGTGTGTCACCTGAAAGCCCTGTACTGGAACAGCTACTCATCAGAGACACACACAGCACACAGTCACAAGACAGTGAGACAGTATGCAGTCAAGGTAATTATTTAGTCCGAAAACATGCCAACTGACAGTAAAACGCTGATAGATATTTATAATATTTTCATTCCAGAATTCAAAACATGCAGTTATGCAAATCTTGTCTTGCTCCCAGAATTAGAGAGAAGAGGACAAATAGAGAGAGCAACGCAGAAAACAAGAAAGCGAGCCAGGGCAGAGACAAGCAGAATGATAGCAGCTTGCCCTGCAGTTTGCTGAGTTAAGCACTCTGCATTAATGGAGAGACATTGTGTGTGTGTGTGTGTGTGTGTGTGTGTGTGTGTGTGTGTGTGTGTGTGTGTGTGTGTAAGAGAGGGAGAGAGAGAGTGTGTGTTTTTAGAGGAGGGAGGGTGGCAGCTTAATGTGACTCCACAGGGGCATTGTGGGTAGTTCCCTTACAAGTTGTCTCCTTCTGCCTGGATACAAGCACCCCCACCCCCCCACCCCCCGCATGCCAAAAGTGCCAAAGCATTTCAGAGCCATTAATATATTGACAATATGTATTTTACATAGATTTCAATATTGGTAGAATGTAACACAGTTAATCCGTGTATAGTTAATTAATATAAGCCAGTTATGATGATGGTGCAGTGTGTGTGGCAGGCAGAGACATGTTTGGCTCCTGACAGCTTCTCCTCAGGACTCAGTGTGGGACTCACTTCAGGACTCTCTCTGTCTCTGCCTCTCCCTCCCTCCCTCCCTCCTTCCTCTCTCTCTCTCTCTCTCAATCCCACCTCGTCCTCTCTCCGACTTTCATGTCTCCATCCGGCAGCTTTCATGATGCCATTCGACTGTCAAGTGAAATTTACTTAAACCTCTGGGAAAAGAAAAAAAAAGTGAAGAAGCTTTCTGTCATCTGGGCTCGAGCAAATAAATTGGTTTCTTGAACATAAAGCAAACACATAAATCAACAAATGAATAGAGGCTTCGCTGAACTGATCAGTACTGGGTAAACTCCACTACTGTAGTGTGGGTTAATGGTGACCATGTTTCTTCCTTTCATCCAAGCACAAGAACAAATGAATGCATCTGGCCATATTCTAATGCACCAACTAATGTTCATGCAACAAAATGTAAGAAAGCCCAAAGGCACTTTTGAACCACTGTGCAATGAAATTGATCCAGTCGTGCTAAGTTTACATCTCTATTTATTTCACAGACCCGTTTCCAGTGCTGTTTATCCTAAAATTTCCATATTAGTAAAAACAATGTCTGATTCAAGTAAGTGTAAAAACATTTTGGTTATAGTGGGGGAAATGATATTGAATTTTGCTCTTCCCATTGGGCGTTTCTCCTTCGATGCATCATAATTCACAGAAACATACTCGGATGGAGACCCAGCTTATGTCTTTCTCTGTCTCTCTCTCTCTCTCTCGCTCCCACTCTCCCTCTGTGCTGTGGAGAAGAGGATGTCCTTTGCCTGCAGTGCTACACAGTTGGCAGTCTGCTCTTTCAGGCTGTTTGCCTCAAATAAATCAGCCTGTGATGCTCGACGCCTCACAGCTATTTGGGCATGACAGTGGTCCAATGTACATAGAAATGCTCTGCCTCCTTGGGAGGCCCTGAGGGAAGGTAGTGAAAGATATACAACGCATAGATGCGGAGAGAAATGGATGTGTGAAAAGGAAAAGAGAGAGAAGAGGCAGAGCTTCACTTGCTTTTAATATTGTATCAAGTATAAATCTTTCATTTGAGCTCGGTTCATTTGAGCTGCCTCTCTCTCAATAGAATAACTGAGTAATGATGCTGTTCTGCATCATTTTTGGGGGGTTCATACGGGCTCTCATATATTTGAAAAGAAAGAAGGAGTATCAGCCCTCTGTCTTCCTTCTCTTCAGCATCCATCCTTCTTTCATGCTTCATGGGTCGTGCTCAGACCATCTGGGAGCTCGCGGGATTCGGCCAACCCCTTGAGCTGCTACCCGTCTCTCTATGTCTCTTTATGGTAGCGTTGCAAATTTAAGCATTTTGTTGTCCGGTAATGTCCGAGACAACAGGATAAAGACTGACATCTGAACCAGAATCGCTTTAATCTGCTAAATGGGTTTATAAGGAGTATGAGCTGGGTCAGTCGATTACAGGAAGTTGCACAGTGCCAGTTTGACATACAGGGCAAGGAATCTCCATCTCAACAAGTCATTTAGTCTCATCTTCAGTGTTAAAATCTTGTTTGTCTTCAAACAAGGTGAAAAATCTGCCACTGGGATCAGATAATCCCACTTGTTTCCAACGCTAAACAACTTGTTTGCAGAATTATCTTGAATCAAGTTAATCCTGGTGGGCTGATCTTCATATTTATACTCGTTGCCAGAAAAAAAAATTATGAAAACACGGGAAACTGCATTGGAAACAAGTGTGATTATCTCATTCCACTGGTAGCTTTTTTTTTTTTTTTTTTTTTTTTTTTGACCTTGTTTGAAGAAAAACAAGATCTTAACCCATAATATGAAGCCAAATGAGTTTGGCTTCATAAGGAGTTTGTGCAGTGTGAGCAGCAGTCTTTTGAATACTTTGTATTACGTGTATGCGCTGTGTGTTTAGTGTATTTTGTTGAGCTTGTTAAATGGGCATTAAAATAGGACTGTGTGTATAAATATGTACATGTACACACACATCATATGAACACAGGTTTGGATATAAATACGAGAACTTTGAATTGTTAAATTGAGAAAAAAGGGTAAAGAAAATAATTTCTTCTATTTTTGTTTTCAGTTTGTCTTTTTTAAAATTTACTTATTCTTACTTATTCATTTGTTTTGAGAATATCATTTTCAGATCATGTCTGTTCTGTATAAGCAATAAATATTATTAGTATGAAAATGTTACTAGAAATAAACTGGGGAACTGAGAATCTTTACACCAAAGGCGTGAACTTTGACTCAACGTCCATAGTCTGTCTCTGGTATTGAAAGAGAACTGGTGTGGTGAAGTGTGTAAAATCTGGTTTTCTGCTGCCTCTTCTCGTCTGTCTGTGGCTGATTACTCCTTCAGCTGTCGGTGTGTCACTTCTTCAACTGCAAAAAAGTGTGATGAGGGATGTGAGTGTCAAATGTCCAAAATTTCTCAGTTTCATGATGTAAACCAGAAGGATGTGTGACCGGGGCTGAGACCGCTCTGACTCAGTAGATCCTAAACTTCTTGCCTCCAGATTTTTTTTCTCCATGTCTGTTTTTGAGTCTCTCCATCCATCCAATATAGCACCATGAAAAAAAAATCTGAATGCCCAGAGGTGCCACAGACAAAAATTAATTTACAGTGGTGACCAAGCAGGACTTCTTTCTGACTGCACTCTCTTATGAAAATTCACTATAATGCACCTACAATATTCTTACAATGTTTTTTTTTTTTTAAACATTTTTTTTCCTCAGTATTTCATTTTACATCTTTAATGGCATCACTGAAATATTCCTATAATATTCCCATAGGGACGTAATGTGTTTGAGACTTTTTGGTAATCTTATTGTGCTTCATTGTATTGTTTTATCGCTTATGGTATCACTGTAAGACTCTTACAATTTGTCAGTAGAGACATAAAGGAACAGATAACCCAAAATACAAAAGAAGGTATCTGCCCACTCACCCCGCATCCATCCATGTAGTTTCTGTGGGATTTGGCCAAGTTTCCAGTCTGCCTCCTATCAGCCTGATATAATGCAAGCCCCTGAGGGCTGTGAATTATGCTGGGTATTAGCTAGGTGGGTATTAATTTTGCTGGGTCATTAACCAGCTTACCTCTGCAACTAGTTTGAACTTGGAACGCGAACTAGGCTAACAAGCTAACTTAGAATGACTAGACTGCATTTTTGCAGATAGTAGCTGTCATGCTACTAACTGCTACTTAGCCAGAAAACCAGCTGGTCGCACTTCAGATACATTTACATTTGCATTCATGCTTTACAGGCTTTTGTGTTTTTCACTGGGCTTCAGTCAAATGTTCGCCCAACTTACTCAGCCAGAAAAAAATAGCATATTTAGGATGTAAGCCTGCAACTTCATGAAATCACACCACAGTTTACATTCAATATACAGTCAAGGTTTCCCCCATTCAGCTGAGGCTTTACCTTGAGTGATTTACAGTGGGTGCAACAGAGGCATAAACATGACACAATCAAAAGTACCAAGGTCGAGGGTCAAAATTGCTGTTTCTACACTAGTGTGAAAGAGAGAAAATAAGAGCTAAGAAGATAAATAAGTGCTAAGGCTGCTTCAGAGACCCCAGGCCCCCCTTCTCTATCCAGTTTAATAACGCTGTTTAATCCTGCAATAAAGTGTGTTTCTCAGTGCCCACAGTGCTGCTCCGCTCCACTCCTTTGGCTTCACTTCTTAAATAAGGTGGCCACATTTGCTCCACTTGTTTGAACACAAACTCCCACTCGACATTGAGGGATTATGTTTCTTTTGGCAAGGCATCAGGTTTCAACCAAACACAGGCAAATGCTATTATGTAAAATATGACACAGCACACTAGCACGTAGTTTGTGCCTGATTTGTAGCATGCACATCCCGCTGCACTGTATGAAAAAAACAGAGCATGTGAAAGGTCATTCCCAAAATTTTCCACATCTGTACTGGAATGAAGCTATTACCTGATAAATTCACTGCCTGATTGCTGTTTTTAAAACATTGCTATTTTCAAGTTAAAGGCTTTCAGACTGGTAATGACTTCAAGTAATCATGTAATGAGATTTACTTTCATGCCATTTCAAATATTTCAGAATAAATTTCCAAAACATTGGATATATGTTTCTGCTTGAAAGCACTGATGCTGCTGGAAGAAAGAGCAGCTTACCAGAGACAGTCACTGCAGAACAAGGATACTTTTCATGGTGCTTTTTAGGAGAGCACAGATGCAAATAGCTTATTGGTGTCGAATATCGGGCGGACACACGGCTAAAATTGGCTCTAGGTATTGATATTAACATCTGATACGAAGAGGAAAAGCAACTCTCAAAGTGATGTTCAGGCTTTATGAGGCGCTGAAGGATGTCAGATTGTTTAATATCTGGCTGGAAATGTGTTAACCAAAAGTTCCTCCTGCATAGGCTTAGCACGAAGCATATGAACCCGCCTCAACTTTGTGTACCCCCTTTTTATTTGCAGGATAGTTTACCGACCTTTCTAGGCTAGGCATTAATAATTCACTGCAGTTGCATGCAGCAGAGTAAGCAGTAAGTTCTGCCTGGAACACAGTACCACTTTGTGATGTTCAGCACAGTTCAGCATTCAATACAAAGAAGAATTTCATGGTAAGTAGGATATAATTAGCAAATAATGTATTTGAATTTCTTTGAAATAATCCCCATATTACATCAATAATTATCTTAAAATATATTGAAAACCTGAAACTTTTACTTTGACTTTGTCACCACACTCAGTCTAGAAGAATGTTTCATAAAAATTACATCATAAAAATGAAACCAGGGGTGCCTTTGGCTTTCATAGAAAATCTGGAGTATCATGAAATCTTAAGACTGCCTTTACATATGCAACTTGAATGCAACTTCAGTTCTCTGCAGTTTAGTTGTATCAGAATTCTAACTCTAAAAAACATTGATCAGAAATCATGAATTTGGTTTGCAACATCATTTGGAAAGTTCAGAATGAGTTTGATGGCGTAGTCAAAGTAAAAGTTTCAGTTTTTAAAAAAATTTGAGGCAAATGTTGATGTAATTTGGGGGTAATTTCAAAGAAATGTCACATACAGTACTTGCTTATTATCATCTACTTAGCATAAAATTCGCAGACCACTTAAATGAAGTGTCCCTCTGATTTTGTCCATAATAGCAGTGGTTTGCCTGTTTAATTTTCTCTACATCACTGCTGAGAAACAAAACCAAACCAAACAAAACAGGACATCACTTTCTCCCCACTGAATCACATCATCTCCCTCACGTTTTGCTCCTCTACTCACCATAAAAATCTGTTTTTCCCTCTTGCCTTAGCTGTCATTTTGCTTATTATAAGTAATATACTTTAAGTAGTCCAGTGTCACAGGTTTATTATGGACAGTGTCCTGTGGTTCGGCTCTATGCAATCCTTGCCAATACCAGCTTGTAATTAAAGTGATCCACAGTAGAAACTGAAGCTTATTCTACTGGATATGAGCATCAGCAAAATAGCTAAAATGTACATGTACAGCAACTGATAGATGAGGCAGTCTGGTAGCATCTGTGATGGATGCTTCAAGGGGCTATATATAACCAGCACAGGCTAAAAATAACATGCAGGATGGGACCTGTAATTGAAAACGGATGTGGTGTAACAGAAGAGAAGAGGGTGTGTTTTTTTTTTTCTCTTTTCTTTTTTTGCCTCTTCTTCTGTATCAGTCCTCTTCCTCTGTGCCGATAGTGTGTCCCCTCTGATCTGAGAGGGACAGAGAGACAGAGAGAGAGAGAGAGAGTGCTGGTGTGTTAGCCAGACAGAAATGTGACTTTTTGGTTCATGCTGGGTACACTGGTATGGTGTTCAGAGCGGTTGCTAGGGGGTTGCTCTGCGGTTGGTAGGGTATTCTAGATGGTTGCTAGGATGTTGCTATGGTGTTTGGGATGGTTGCTAGGGTGTTGTCAGGAGGTTGTTAGGTGGATGCAATGGTGTTTTGGGTGGTTGCGGGTGCGTTGCTAGGCTGTTGCTATGGTGTTCCTAAAGTTACTTATGCACTTACTTACATGAATAATCAAAAAGTCTAGATAGGCTGAGAGCACAGTGTGTGATGCAACATGCTGTCTTTCCCTAGAGCTGATAAAAGGTCAGTTCTGCCTATTTGCCTGTTTTGCTGTTGACATGTCACATGCAGTGAATGGAGTCTGGACCTACAGGCCTGTGGTTTCTTTTCAATTCAATTTAACATTGGCAGTGTAGACAGCAGCAAGCCGATGTGCTGCTCAGATGCATGGATGCTGTTAGGACACGCTGTAACCTGTCATCCTGCTGCGCTGTGAGAAAAAACCGAGAACAGCGAGTGCAGATTTGAGATTTTGTCTGCGGGCGGAGAGCTGAGACAAATATGCTTGCTGGGCATCCAGGTGTGCGGTGGTGTAAGACATTTAACAGTAACAGTAACAGTAAATGAAAGTCCAGAGGTAGGTCACATAGAATCACAGTGGAAGGTGATGGTGATGTGTTCATGATCCTGATGGCCAAAGGAAAATCTGGGGAGGTGGCCGTCGGTGTGGTGATGGAGCTGTACCGTCCAGAGGGGAGAGGCTGGAGGAGGTTGTGGGCCGGGTGCGAGTGTATCGAAGGTTATTTGCTTGGCAGAATGTTTGTGGAGCAAGGAGTCCCTAGAGGCGAGGTCAGAGCCAGTGACCTTGGAGGTTTTCCTGACAATTATCTCCTTGATCTTTAGCTGCGGTCAGGATGCTCTAGTTGATGAACTGAATATTGTACTTGCACAGGCAGCATTTTTTGTTATTAACGTCAAACTGCTAATACCTCCCATTTATTAAGATGCTGCTATTACTGTTATCGTATTATTATTCTATTATTACAATTACCACTGTTTTTTCCAGTCCTGCTTCTACTTATTTGTTTCTTTTTTTAGCTACATTGAGAGAAGTCATGTGGAATTTTATTGTACCTGAGTATAATGACAGTAAAGCATTGACAAGAATACATGAACAATAAATCATTCTATTCTGTTCTAATTGTTTTCTATTCTACCTGGCTTACTGGCTGGTTAGAGACAGTGGTTGGAGTTTTGTGGGTTCTTTTTTTTTTCCCATGTGTTGAGCAAAAGGTTGACATTGTTGCACCTTCTCTCGACCTCTCGAAGGTGTTATGTGTCAGAGATCTGATTAAGAATCTGATTCATTTTATATTAGAATGACTGTCTCTTTTTCTTCAGTGTTCAACACCAGTGAAAAACACATGAAGAAATGGCTGAATATGAGCATCACTTTGTTTTGTTAGGCTAGGTTTTCTGAGCTTAAGCAACCGCTGGCCATCAGATGTCAAAGGGTATCCCCTTATACCCATAATGCCTTGTGTTTTGAGGTCAGTTCAGATTATGTACCCTTACACACTGCAGTTCACTTGGTAGAGGGCTGAGGTGCATTTTCAGGCGTCTTGGTTATTTTGGTGCCACCAGAGTTTTGAATGGCATCAGACTCACCCGGCCAAATGAGCCAAACTAAATGAGGAAACAGTGCTGAGTTCAGATGAGACAGACAGGAATTCAGACAGGCAGGTAAACAGAGAAACAGGCTGCAGGAGGCTGGTAGAGTTCCAGTCTATTTCTGTCCAACTCCCACGGAGAGGCAAAGGTGTTAAGCCAGGTTATAACACCCAATCAGATGTCCGTGTGTGTGTGTGTGTGTGTGTGTGTGTGTGTGTGTGTGTGTGTGTGTGTGTGTGTGTGTGTGTGAAAGAGAGAGAGAGAGAGAGCAAGAGAGCGAAAGAGCAAGAGAGAGGGTGAGAGAGACAGAGACAGACAGGCAGAAAATTAATAAGCTTCCTGTAATTACACATAAGAGGCAAGAGACAATGTGCGTTAAGTGCATTAATATGGTGAGTCACACTCCAATCACTGCAATGTGATGTAACTGCTAATCTGAGTGTTGCTGTAGAAACTTTGCTTCGACGTTAGAGACTAGAAAAGGTTTGGCTATTGTGTTTAACCTCTTGAATTGAACTGTAGCATTTAAATGCACAAGGACAAAGCAGTTATACATTTGAAAGCATTGCTTAAATCCTCACAATCAACACAGAAAAACATAGTGAGCAAGTCTGAGGTGAGCAATATATTGATAACATATCAGTGTCCTGATATATTGAGATATTGTCTGGGATTTTGGATAGTGTCATATGGTGATATGACAGTGTTGTCTTTTCCTGGTTTTATAGGCTGCATTACAGTACAACGATTTTGTGAATTTATTAGACTGCTGAAAGTTGAAGTTCAAGTTTATATAAAGCCCAACATCACTTTTTACAGTCTCAACATGAGCGCAATTTTCAGGACGACAACCCCTGACTTAAGCCTCATAGAAAAGGCAAGCAGAAACTCCCTAAAAACGTTGTTGTAGCTGTTCTGTTATTTGCCTCTGCCTGCTTGGTCATCATATTCACGTTGCTAAATCTCTTGTTAAAGCATCAATGGTCATGCCGACTTCGGCTGCTGAGGTATTTTGGTGAAGCATCAAGGACAGTTTCAGGTCAGACGCAGTGCTGGAGGACTTAACTGATGTGTTAACCTTCTACATTATAGACGGAGCCTCCAATATTTGCCTTTTTTTAACCATGTAATTACGTAAACGTTAGCTGCAGCTGGGTCACAGCCTTGTCTGATAGCCCAGAGCCAGACTAAAGTCAGTGATGTTTGATCTTACATTGAAAAAGCTGAAGAACCCTGGCTGCTTGTCTTTAGGCCTAGTTGCATCATTTTGTGGAATGATATAGCATTAAAGATACAAACTCGTGACACACTGCAGAGAGAACCCCATAAAGATTTCCTCAGAAGAGACATCACGCTGGGAACATAAGACAAGATCGCATGTGCAAAAAAGCTGATGAAATATGAAGAGCACTATTCCCAAATGAGAAATCTGTCCATATTTTAAATAAAACAGCTCCAAATCTTACAAAGTGATCAGCAGTTAAAAAAGTACAAACAATTTCGGACACTTTTCAAAGGGTAAAAGTTGACTTAAGTGCATGATTTATAAAGTCCTTACACGTTGAAAGACTGGGTCATCTATATTTATGAGATGATAAAAAGATCAGATAATGAATTTAGCATTTTGCAGTAGACACACTTGCATTGACCTCAGTGCTCACCGAGGACCAGCAAGCCTTTGAAATCGGTGCGGTGCATTAGATCCTGACATTTATGAAGCTGATGGATTCTGTTGTCTCCACACTGAATGCATTAAATAGTCACCCAGACGCAGAGTTTTGTATGTGTTTGTTTTGGGGACATAATTTAGAGGCAGAGTGGCCCGGTTTTTAACATCATCCCAACCCTGAGAAATCACATGTCAATCCCTGCAACAGCCAACACCTGAGAGCAAGACACTGAATCCCTACCTCATTAACTGTAGGCCAGAGGGGGCAAACCTTGGCTAAATGCACTACATTGCATGAAATGAACAGACTCACAACCATCTCTCAAATCATATTTCCATTCCTGTATTGAGAAAAAAAAAAAAAAAAAAAAAAAAAAAACCCTTTGTACACAGTCTGGCAGTGACTTTGTTTAAGCTCTGAACATAATTTGCATTATTTTATAATACACCAACTCATTAAATTTCATAGCATGGGATTTTATAAACAGTGGATTAGTGTGATCATAGTAACCAGCCTTATTAATAATACATATGGCTCGCTTTTGTAGTAAGACTATTGATAATTGTAATTTGTGAAAAGTTTGTGAAAAGAAAAAAAATCTAGATTTTTATATTCTGGCCATATTGCCCAGCTCCAGTGTCAGCATAATCATACTGAGCATCACTGAAAATCTTTGAGTCCTATCAAGAAATTAATGTCTGGCAAATAAAGGAAATTTGAAATGGAAAATGTGGGCCAGATCAGGCCACGGGTGTGTGAGTGTGCAGTCGTCCTCTGTCAGCAGTCCTCCTCTCAGAAGCCGTCCAGGCTCAGAGCGTTAGTCCATTAATCTAATTATCACAGAGGAATCACAGATTGGAGGGATTATGAGTGCAGTAGATGGGAGCTCACTGCTAATGTAGCTGATTTGAGGAAGTCTGTTCGCCTCACTCGTCTGCCGGCTGATTAGCTCATAAATTGACATTTTGCTTGAGTCCAGCATAAGTAAATCCCCATGCTGGGGTCAGTAAAGTGATATTTCAGGATCTCAGCAGTGATAATGGAGCCACTGCTCTGCTGCTTTGACTTCAGTGCAAATTTTTAGGCTTGTGCATCTGAACAGTTGATGAAAACTCAGGAGGAGCAGTAGAGTTTTCAGTTTTTTCATTGGGAGAGCACATTAGATCTCTTGGTATCATCCAAATGTGCCCTACCTACCTGTTTTAAGGCTGGAATAAGATTTTTCAAGACATTTAATGAGATATAGAGAGAAAATATATTATTGTGCAATATCTTTGCTCATGGTAATGCTGAACCCTGCTTCCACACAGATTGTACAAAGGAATGGAGCCAGCTTTTGAGATTTTGTCTCACTTGTCAGCTTATCTGCTAAGTGATAAAAATAAAATCATCCATATGTCTTGGTTCTGGGACACTTTGAGCAGGCTGAATGCTTGCAGACACAGAGTTTAGATCCAGGTTGTCTGGTTGAATCACAGTCTCCTCAACCACTTTGCCTCTGCGGCCTTTAATTGTAGTTTTATCTTCATCGTACCCAATGCTGTAACGACCCAGTCCCCTCAGGGATTAATAAAGTTCATCCTATGTAGTAAAGGTTATCGATTGGATCTGTATGGACCGGAGAGAAAGAGATTATAGAGGAGGAAGGTTAAGTGTTTCACTTTTCTCTGGTATAGGGCTTTCGGGTGATGTAACTCTCTCTGATGGCCATATACTGGACCTCTTTAGTGCTTTAGCCGTGAACAGCAGACTGCGTTTTTAAATTGTCTCAACAGATGAAAATAGAAATGTTACTTTCTGTATTGTTTCAGACTGGGGTCTCATTCTACCAAGGGTGGATATTTCATTTGCTTGTTGGGGGGGACAAGAGACAGAATTTTTTCCCTTCAGCAATTCTTGGGGACTCCCTAAAAACTTGGCATTTCACCCGGATACGTGTGATTTTGCAGGACATAGCAGTGCACGTTTCAGCGAGCTCCGTTACCATGTCAACCTGTGCTCTGCTTTATATGATAACCTGTACACCTTTGTCAAAATGCAGAACAAACCTCCTGAATTAGTTTGGTTTGATGGAAATGAAGTGAAAATTAAAAGTGAAATTAAAAGAAGTTAGTAAAGAAGTCAGTCAGCAAGTTTTATTTCTAAAGCTTGGAAAATGAGGCAAACCAGACTGAATAAGACAATATCACAGAACACAGAATATAATATTCATTTTTTTCCTATTATTTGTGTATTTGGGCTCACATCTGTTTAAATGGAAATTGATTGTCTGCCTTGTAAACCTGTTTGGGCATTGATTGATGCACCAAACTACAAGATAATATTAACATTGGTTGTGGAGCCTACTGGGTTGTTAGCTACCTAACAAACCCAAAAAACACAACTTTGTTCAGGTTGCAACAAAACTACAAACAGGACAAGTGTAGCTAATAAAAATTTGTCATACAGTTTCTCTTGAGCGCCAGTGATGGTCATCAGTGTCATCACAAGGTTGTGTATTACACTATAATATACATTTTGTTAATATTGTTTTATTAAATATGAAATAACAAGCATTTTCTGAGAGTTAAAAGTAATGATGTAACATTTGCTGTTTCACCGTTCCACTGAAGTGTGAAAAATGTTTAAGTCATCTTGTGGTCTTACATCCTCTATGTGTCATGGGCACCAGTAGCTCTGTGTTGCAGACCTCAGCTAAAAATGATTCAGTTTCTGAACATACTGTCACAGTGCTTAGTAAGAAGAGACAAGAGTGAATTTTGTTTCATGATAACCTAAATTTGGAAATAAATCTACCTTAACATGCATTCGGTCTATCCAGTGAAAGTTATGAATTCAGTCTGAAGATTCATACTTGAAATCGACATTGGCAGTAAAAAAAAAAAAAATGCTGGCATTGCCGTGTTGCTGTCAGGGCGACACAGGGCGTCCTCTCAAGCTGCAGAGCTCCTACTGGCCTACTTAGCTTGGCTTCGACTCCCAGCGTTAGTGTGTAGCTGTGTTCAGCTGTTCACAGAAGATGATGAGCACATGTTGGAGATTACGAGGCAGTGAGCAGGAAAACAGTCTCTCAGATCTGGAAGATCTCTGAGGTCTGGTGCAGCGTGATAAGGCACACAGGGGGATTCTGACTATGAAAGGATGGCATCGTCACGCTCCGGTGCTGTTTAGTGAGTTTATGTTACACTGTTTTGTTGTTCTTGTAGCCTCCTTTCCTTTCCTTTTCATCCCCTGTTCCTTTCCTCTCCTCTGTCCATTTTTGGAACCGAGCAGCAGGCCTGAAGTCGATGAATGCCACAGTGCATCTTTACATCAAATATACATACACACACCGCCCCATGTTTGTATAAAACATGAATGTAGCTGTCGTGATTGCATTAGAGTTGACGTTCCAATGACTTTGTCACAGGGGGCGGAGCTGGATGGATGGATGGATGGATGGATGCGAAACATTTAGCGAACCAACCCCCACTTCTCCTGAAGGCATTGCCACGATTAATCTGCCCTTTGCCCTCTCCCTTTCTCACTCCACTCTGAACCTTTTTTTTATTCATAAATGTGTCATACTGACTCAGTCAAAAAGCCCTCCAAGCATGACACAGGCTACACATTGCACACACACACACACACACACATGCACATGCACTCACACTCAAATTGCACCCTTCCCCCACGCAGATATGCGCTCGTATCCCGACCCCACCACATACATAAACAAACACATACAAATGCAGACATGCATGGACTCACACCCATAAAAATCACACCCCTCCTCCCAACACAGACACTAATTCATGTCATTTGTACAAGAACAAAGCAGATAACATCCCAGTGGTCCTAAAGGAAGACATTAGCCCATTAGATAACTCACATTAATACATTTCCTTTTTTTTTTTTTTTTTTTTTTTTTTGCAGCTTCATCGTAGGCACTTTCAGTACCACAGAGATAGAGCAAGGCAGACAGAGAAAAGGAGAGAGAGAGTTGTGGAGGAGGACAGTTAATTGCTGCTGATTGTGTGTCTGAACATAGCACTTGGCGTCTTAACAGAACTCAGCAGTTACGCCCTGTGTCCCAAAAGCATACACTACATACTAATACTAAACAGTATATACCAAATACTAATACTAATACTCATACTAAGTACTAGTCTTCATACTATTTTGAGAGATATGTTTCTGGTTTTGACAAATATCTGTGAAACACTGTTTTCAACATTTACAACCAAATTGTCCTGGTTATTCGCTATTCACCCCTGCATATTGACCTGAGCATACATATATTATATACCAAAGATATTTAGCACATTTTGCCAAATCTAATGGTGCCAGGGTCAAAGCAGTCTGACCTCTGCTTTTGGCATTACAACCCTCAGAAGCTGGTGATGTCATGTTCAACACAGATTTTGCCAGCAGATCTCCGCAGAAACGTCTTGCTCTGCAGGCGCTTTATGGGTGTCTTTGTTCCCGCGTTTTTAAGCAAACATAGACATGTTATACATTTAAAATGTTCAGAGTTTTCTGCCAAATCTAATGATGCCAGAGTCAAAACAGTGGCTAAAACATCTGGCAGAGAATGTGTGACAATCACCTTGCGCTTGTGCACACTGACAAACACCTTGTGCTTTATTTTAAAAGGTATCCGACATTCAGTACACACCATATGTTGTATTACACCAGTCAGTGTAATCCTCACATTTTGTGTTTACAAATGTTAGAATTATACAGTTTTGAGATTAACTAGGTTTTGGTGATTTGGGGAGAAAAACAATTTGAGGTGCTGTCCATGGTGCTGAAAGGTGCTGTGTAGGTGTGCTAAGTGCTAAAAGAACTGTCCCCCGTCCCGATGAAAACACCTTTGGTGTGTGCATAAGCACCCAGCACTTAAGGGTCCGGGTTTGGGGTTTCAAAATATTGTCACCCTAACTATCAGGTAATCCAAGTTGAGGGTCATCTTTGAACATTCATTATAATCATTTTACTCTCTTGTATTTTTTGTATTCATCTGTGGTGTAGGAGTATATGGGGGCAGGGAGCTTGAGGCAGCTTGCAAGGTCTTGAGAAAATCTCACTCTTTCTCACTGATATCGACAGGTATGTGGTCGTGGCTTTTAGTAATGTGATTTCTGGCTTTAAAACTCAGTTTCTGCTCCACATCATCACTTTTTCCCATGTTTGATGCTCGATGCAGTGCTGCGAGCAAACAGTGGCACAGCTTTAAAGCCTGAAAAGCCTCACTTGCTCGATGTTTCTGTGGGACTGCTGCTCTGATTAGCTAGCTTACTCATCTCTTTTGTGAAAATGTGACTTTATTGTTTGTGTCAGTTACAGGGGAGGAAGGGGTGGAGGTGTCAGACAATTGTGTAGGAGGGGATAAGCTCTATTGATGTTGTTGCAGCAGCTCTTACTGGTGACTGATAAGGGTCGATAAAGTCCATTAGAGCCCCTAGCACACATTAACAGAGACACGCTTACGCACACGTGAGGGTCAGTAAATCATATCTGTCCTGGGTCGGTGGCTATTCAGGCCTGGAACAACAACAGTTCCAGTTGTGGGTTTGATGAAGTGTTTTACAGTGATGACACACAGTGAGAGACAGTGCGAGAAAGAGAGGAGACAAAGATATTCATGGCATCGCAGAAGTGAAGCAGGCGAGAGAGACACAGAGCGAGAGAGAAATACTATTTTCAGTCTCCAGACAGACCTACAAAGAGAATAAATATGCAATGTTTTTTTTCCCCTCCCCTTACAAATCACTCCGTTTTTCTTGACCTAAAATCCCAGCTATGTTCACATGCACACAGCTATGAATAGCCGCATTAAGAAGGCTGTGTGTGAGAGACTGTGCTTGCCAACTGGTGACACTTGAACGCTTTTAACAAAACAGATGTTGTTGATGTACCTGGAATATCTGGATCCATTTTGTTGTTTGGTGGTGTATTTTTTAATTATTCATATTATTCTGCTGGATAGCTGACCGGTTATAGACAAGGTGACATCACATCCACAGATTTCAGCAGCCACAGTGGAGTTTGATCGCAGGAAATATTTCAGCAATCTCAAACATAAATGTCAGGTTTTGGTTTCATTCCCTCTCAGTCAGAGCGAGGCCTTCTCTCTAGAGCCGCCATTTTGCACTGACATTCAACAATAACACAGGGAGAAATCCATCATAGTAGAGAACAGAGAGGAGCAGCACATAGACCAGAATGCTATGCTGCAGCCTCAGTAGACCAGAATGCAATGCAGCATCAAGACAGGTTATATTATGGGGCAATTTTCACTTTTTTCAACTGGAGAAACTCTCATCATCTTGCTGTTACTAAATGATCAGACCTGTTGATGAAAGGCATTTTGGGAAATGTAGGAAATCACCAGTGGAAGTGAACGTCAGTTTCTTTTCCTTTAGTCTTGTTTATTAAATTCACCCAAACCTTTATTTAAACCTCGAAAATCATTTAGGTTTCCCTCGTTTGCACTGATGTCGCGATACAGAGAAAGTTGTCAAATTATTTACATTTTTGACATTTCATTTCAACAATTATTAACATTTCAAAAGACAGCAGTACAACTGCACACTGAGCTGAAGTGAAACAAATGAACTTCAGAGCTGCATCCCACTTGGTTCACAGCGATGATCCTAATGGAGGGGCGGTGTGGGCCGAAAACAACCAAACACGTCTAATGGGAAGTATCGACCCGGTAACCTCGGTGACATCCTCGCTCTCTCCCACACCCTCTTTCCTGTAACGCCAAAGCCAGGTTTCACCCCCAGCAGCACAAGGCAGCGTTGCATCAGATCCTGTGTATCAGAAAATAATGCAAAACATTTTGCTGCTGTAGCATGGTTGGAAAAAAAAAAAAAACAGTCCTTTTATTTAGCATTAGAGTGTAGTTTTGAACTGGCTTGGTGATTTTTTTTTTACTTAATTGGCTGTGTTGTCCATGTTTGCAGGGAGGAACATTATCTATGGCCAGGCCTAGTTAAACACGTCTTACACTGTGTGGCCTCAGGACTCTGAGTGCTGTTTGAAAAATCCACTCCGCTCTGGTTTGCACTTTCCTTTACTGACTGATGCTTTTCTGCCATTTGGCTGTGAGTCGATGGTTATAACGAGAACTGGTGGCTCCTCTTGTGCTTTTATTGTCCGTAATAGCACTGCTACTACTTCTGCCACTACTACTACTGCTAATACTATTACAACTATTACTACTACTATTACTATTACTACTACTACTACTACTAGTTGTACTGCTAATACTACAGCTACTACTATACTACTAGTGCTACTGCTACTACTACCATTGCTGCTATTATTAGTGCTACTGCTTGTACTACTGTTAGTACTATTAGTACTGTAACTACTACTGCTACTGATAGTGCTACTACTATTGCTGCTATTGGTACTACTACAGTACTACATAACTGATACTATTATTACTACTGCTGTTACTACTATTTCTGCTAATTCTAATGTGACTGCTACCACTGCTACTACTACTGCTTCTACTACTTCTTGTGCTACTTATAAATACTGCTGATTCTGCTCCAGTTTATGCTACAGTTACTAATAGTAGGCCCACTGCTGCTGTAATACTCTTAGTACTACTGCTTCTTCAACTAAGAAATCTAATATGAGGTACAAGAGCGTGCTGTAGTGCTTTGTGCAGTGTCATGTTAGCATCGCAGCCTCTCAGTGCTCGACGCAGCGGACACAGACAATGCGGCCTCTCGTCATGGTGGAGCCGGGCCAGCAGCCGCCCTGCCATATCCTCAGTGTCAGCAATTACACACGTAAAGGCAGAAAACAAACAGGCTTTGGCCCGCTCCTCCATAATGAACAGAGCACAGGCCATCTGTCTGCAGGGAAAACAGCATGTTGGGACCCCATGTGGCTCGGCTGGCGAGGAGTCAGAGAGCTGCTGTCTGATGAAAGCCTTTAATCAACAATAAGCGAGGTTTCCACTTATCAAGAAAACAATACTTACATTTTCCCCCCTGGTTGATGCTGATGTTTTGGTTGTTGGGTTTAAGGGACAAGGTTTAGTTGGTTTTGTGAGTCCTAGATAGGGAAGCGACTATATAAAGGTAAAAAAAAATAAATAAAAAATCATCTGTAAAAGGTAAACCTATCCCTAGACCACCCCGCCCTTCCACTTGATGTTGCAGAAGGGTCCAGATATCCCAGCAGGCTGGCGCCGGTCTGACTCAGCCTGTTCAGCCGAGGCTAAAAACACCATTCAGCACACATCTTCCTCTCCATGTCACCAGCTCTCTGCTCTCAGCTCTCTTCTTGTCTACTGTACTCTGCCCTGCCTGGGGAATAACAAGGTTTTCTCCTCCCCTCAGCCAGGAATGTTTTTTTTTTTTTCCATCTCTCCGTACAGTGCCATTAGTGGGAGAGAAACTCAACAATACCAGATGTTTTAATAGATGCTCCAAGCTGGACTATAAAAGATGCTAACAACAGATTTGATCTGTTGTACCTGGGGAATAGCATGGTTTCTTTTTTCATTTTTTATCTTTTTGGTGCACGTTTTTTTAGGTCCTATGTTCTTTTGATATGCAGTTGGGGTTCATTTTTCCAACGCAATGCAATGCATGATAATGGAGGGATTTTCACCAGTGTAACAGAGGCCCGAGACTCATTAGCACCCAAGAAAAATAGATGTAAAAAGAGTCAAATGTCATTAAGCACAAAAGTGGTTAAACTGCTTGGTGTGCCTAAAGTGAAAATAATGCCATGGCAATCTGGTATCTTGAATTCAAGACGATTATGAATTATTTTGAAGTCAAACTTAGTGTTTTCTGGGTCAATTTCCTCTATAGAAGTTCCAGTGTGCAGTAGAGTAATAAACCTTACTCACTAGTTGGCCAGCTAATATGGGGTGTCTTTTTCATCCTATTTTTTGTATCTGGGCATTTAGCAATATCTTGGCTTAAGAAATATGAACATACTGTCATTATGTTGCTGGAGTTTGTCCATGTGCGATCAGTGGCAGAAAATAATAGATGTCAAACATTTTGAACTACCCCTTTAATGAGCCAGGTGATCCATTTGGGATGCTGAGCCATATTTGGTCTAACTCTTGTTTTGTAGCTTGAAATTCACTTTGCCTCAGTTATTTGCATGCCAGTGTGTCACTGTCTCGATGTGACCACAAAGCAATAACACAATAGTTTGAGATGAAGCAGGTTAGATTTCCACTTATTATGCGTGAATGAGCAGAGCAAAAGGCTGATTATGGGTAGATATTGTAATCGTTGTACAGTGCCTCCCCCGCAGCAAGCAGACCCACTCCAGCAAAATAGTCCACCCACATTTTCTCTGGGACTCGGTACAGCTTATTTCCTGCTTTCCTTTAGGCGTGTGCCAGATTCGATGCTTTCTATCTAAAGTGCACAATAATGTGCACTTGGCTGCTCTACAAAGTAAAGCCAGAATGAAATTAGAGAAATTATATTGACTCTCTGATAACTGTGCTTTGGAAAAGATTTGCTTCTCTCCTCTCCAAGCAGCTCGACTCACCTTTTTTCCCAGTAGAGCATCAGTTTTTTACACTTACCCAAAGGCTCATTTTGGCTTTTTTCATCTGTCCTGTCACTGGCCACTAAATATGGTGAACTATGACCCGAACCTTGGTGGGTGCTTTTATCCAAAGCATCTTACAGTGCTGTGACTACATGCATTTTTTAACATGGCAGCCATATTAACTCAAAATAAGTATTCAAAGTCACTAGGGCAATGTTCCTGCTGTTGCTGTTTTGTTAAATAATGCACTTTCCTTCTAGACTTGCAGTTTAAAATGCCTGTCAGTTCTAATAATCAGGGTGGAAGAGGGGGAGGATTTCATTATGAAAAAGAGATTTGTCATAGTTGCTTTATAAAGGTAATGTTCTGTAACCTGCCCTGTGACCAGGAGCAACAGTTTCTCTTTTGAAGTTGAGGGAATTTCGGAGAGTTCACCATCATGAAGTGAAACAGCAAAATCAGGAAACAGCTGGGGAGTTTACCTGCACACTGGAGTGGTGTTGGTCATGTCAGAGGAACAAAGGAAGTGTCACTTCCTCTTAGCACTTTCAGTCTGTTTCACATTTAGTTTTCCTCTGAATTCACTGGAGACATTGCTTGTTCATGGTTACTTGCTGCACAGTTAATTGAAATATTGGCAAAAATGCAATATGGCCAAATGTAATATAAAAATTTTTAGATCAAGACAAAATGTGTGTCAAAACATTGTCATTGCCCAAAGAGATGCCCAAAGAGATGCCCAAATCATATCATCATTTTCAAATCTTTTTTAGTGAAAATGAAAATTTTAAAAAATTACCATTCCAACTAAAATTGTGAATCATAATGCAATTGTAATATCTGTAAAAGGAATATAATGTCTTTTTCCCAGCCCTTCTGCAGAGTAGGTGTGTCTGTCTGTCTTCTGCACAGTGTATTGAAATGTTGTGGGAGTCAATAAGGCAGCATCAGCATGGATCTTCAGTGCAAATAATGTTGCATTCGATTGTGGTTGAATGTGGGAGGTCAGAGGTCATAACTTGTCATTACTGACATTTGTGTTTCAAGTTAAAAGATGGGAAAAACATGAATGATTGCTAATGCTACCAAGCCAGCTAATGTTAATGGCAAACAATTAAAACAGATAATAACAACTAACTATAATTTTTAGGCTGTGGGTTTAAAGGTATGAATGCAGCAAAATATCTGAATGTATGAACTCGAGCCAGCTTAAACCAGCCTGGTTCCAGACCCATGGATCACACGTACTCTTTACAAAGTTTAGAGAGATTCTGCAGGTCTGGTGTCACTCAATTCAGCTGTGATTTTTATTGGTTGGAAAACCAGCTGGGCCAATCAGCAGTTTTCTGGAAAAACTTTGTTGATGTAATCGAGCCGCTCCAGAGACTGAGAGCTAGATAACATATTAGCTAACATGAGAAAATGGATGATAAAATATTCCCTTGATTAACAACTTTATGTTATATAGATGGTGTGTCTTCTCAGTATTGCTTCCTCTCAATAGGTTTTACTTAACTCCACTTAAAACCCTGACAAAATGTAGGCATGGCTGCTTAAAACGACGCCGGGTCCAGTTGGATACGTCTGTCTCCAGTGATTAGTTGGGAAAGATCGAGTCCTGTCCCCCACGGAACTCTGTTTGTGGAGCCAATGTCAAACTGATGATGGAAAAACAGCGAAAGAGTTGACAGTTAAGCTTCAATATCAGGCTAAGCTGAGAAGGCTTGTTGTGGTGTGTCTGGAGATCCATCCAGTACTGTTCTAAGTAAAAGCAAATGGTATTATTAGGTATAGTCCAGTCATTTTATGAAAAAACCTAGGTGTTTTTTGGTAATATGTGGTCATAAATAGGTGATTTTCAAAACTTTCCACCAATGGGATTTCCTGGGACTTTTTTTTCCCTCACTCAGGACGAACTGAGGATACAAAATCAGTTGAGTTTGCTTCTCTTGCAATTTGTCCTAGGTTGACCCAAATTTTGGCCTAAAATTACTGGACTAGTAGATCTGTTTCCAAATGTAGCTTACCGCATCTTGTCTTTAGCTCTAGTCTCTGCTTTAAAACACTCTGAGTTGTTTGAAGGTGCCCGAACATAATTGGTAGCTAGCTAGTGAAGAGGCAGGAGGTTTTCACCCTCACCTGGCTGTCTGTCAGCACAAAACCTCATTAACAGATTTCTGAGAGATTTGGTTGGACTGGAACACCAAGGAACAACTGATTAGATTCTAGTGGTGCTATAGATCTGGGAACTGTGGACCAAACACAGACACAGCCTTGATTCCAAATCCTAAGCACAGCCTATGTCTGCAGAGTCAAGAAACCAGTTTCACTTAAAACTGAGGTGACTGGAATGATGTCTTTTGGGTGTAACCGCAAGTGTTGAGCGATGGTGGCTGTTTGTGCTCCAGTTCAGCAAAGAGGTCACACAGACTCCGTTAAGCTGTGCAGAAGAAGGAACAATGAAGAGGAACAATAATGGGTCAGATGTTTCTAACTCAACAGGGGACAAGCCTTTTGACTCCCACTCACATGAAAACAATCACCAGCCTAACCACACACACACACACACACACACACACACACTGACCACTGGACATCTGGCCAATCAGCAATCAGTCTCTGTCAGTCCACAGATGGTCTGGAACTAAAACCACTAAGACCTCATCTTGCTTTTGCCCAATAAAAAAACCTCTCTTTTCCTATCACTGCTCTGTCACATGTGAATATGACAGAGGAATAATACTGAAGTTATTTACTAGTTTCAGTGTTGTTCTGCGATGGCCGATCCTGCCTAAACACCATTATTGTTGTGTTTGATGTAGAAGTGCAGTGCAAATCACAGTGTGCAGTTCACACGGAGCTTGTTCCCTCCTCCAGCTTGTGCAGAGAAACATGAAAAAGGAAGTGAAGAGCCAGAAGCAGAGACAGCTCGCCTTCAAAGTAAATGTTGCACATTTTGAATCATGTGGGTTGCAGCAGCCTAATTGAATACATAAATGAAACGGAAATTAACTAAATGACTTTATAAATAAATAATGAACGTAATTTGTAATAGTCATATAGTCATACTTCTGCCACCTTTTTGCTAAAATTGGAATTATTCAGTGGGATAGAGTAATAATTGGCTCTGGGGGCAGAGTTGGATGGGAATTATGTTTTCGGTTTGTTTGTTTGTTTTTGTGTTTATTAGCAGGGTCGGTCACATGGCAAGGAAGAACTGTTTCATTTTTCACAGCGATTGGCCAAAGGGCATGGCAGGGTGTGTGATTGACCTTTGGTGAATATCCAACATGTGGAACTGGCATATCTTAACAGTTACAAAGTGTTAGCAGGTTTATGCACTGTACTGAGCAAGGCATCTCTCTCTCTGCCCTGTTTTTCCTGTCCCTCTCTGTTTATCCATCCAGTAAAGCAGAAATGACAAAAAAAATCAAACCATGCTGGAATGTGTCTGTCGATTGTTTGATTCCTAAACATACAGAAAAGCAGTTTATGTGTATGTTTAACCAAATGCATAAGTATAAGCAAAGTATAAGTTTGGTGTAAGTTCAGTGCAAATGAATGTTGGTCATTTTAGATGAATCAAATGAACTAACACTCTTCTCTCTCCCTCTTCTCTTTCATGCTCCCTCTCTCCTTGTGCTGCTGTTGGATCCTCTCAGGTAAGAAACTCCACTTCTTTCGTACCTCAAAACCACAAACCTGCAGCTGTAGTGTGAGCAGACGTGAACGCGTGGAGACGACCTGATGTGTTTTGGGTTGAGCGGCAGCGGAGCTTATCGCTCTCACAGCCCAAAATTACAATTTTGAGGCCTTTGAAGTTGTAGCGGAGTGCTGTGAAAGTGGGGGGCGTGGGCTTGTTTTGATAGCTTGATTATATCTTAATCAGATTTCTGGCTCCGTCAGCCCTTCTGTGGATGTGATGTGCCGGCGAGTGGGCTGGGGAAGGAAAGTGCTTTGGTAATTCATGTTGTTGTGTATGTAACATGCAGCTCTTTTCTATACCATAGACTGCACTATACCATAGACTTACACTGAAATTAAGTTTATTAGGATAAAAAGGATTTTTTTCATGCTGCTTTTGCTAGGAAGAAGTACTGAAACAATTAGTTGGCTAAGCAATTAGTTGATCAACAAAAAAGTTATTGATTACAATTTTAATAACTGATTAATCATTTGTCATTTAAAATGTCAAACATTTGGTCATTCCAACCACACTAAAATCACTAAAATACCTAAGATTGTACTTAAGATGGTCTCCTTTTCTCCAGTGTGACATTAAGTCTTTGTTGTTGTTTTGTTTCTTTTTTCTTTTTCTTTTTTTTGGGGGGGGGCTACTGGTCAGACTAAGGAAGCAATTTGAGGACATCACTTTGGCCTCAGCTAACTTCAGATGACTTTTACCTGTATTTTTGACAATTTAGAAATAGATAAAGTTTGAAAAATAAACTAGATAATCAATTAATTGAAAAAAAATGGATAGATTAATTCACATTAGTTGCAGACCTATTTTTTTTTTTTTTTTTTTTTTTGGCCAGTGTAATGTAATCCCAAACCACCAAGCTGTCTGTCTGTCTGTTAGTTTCTGGCTTCTCCCCATTTCCCATCAGGCTGTTCAACCCCACCATGGTGAGGTTCGACCAGCCTCCAGCACTTTTCACCTCGGGACGCCAGCTGCTTTTAAATCTCCGAGTTGATTTCCACTCAGTAGAATACAGTGTTTCTGCTGCCGTGGCTGTGTGATATTTGTCCTTTCACACTTTGAGCCTGCAGCAGTTTTAACAGTGCTTCCCTCCCGCGGCGCGGTGCTGCTAAATTGCTCCCTCTGAATCAACGCCGTGTTCGCCAGTATTGACCAGAGGACGCGTTTCCAACAGCGTTCAAGTTCTTGGGCATTAGAAACAGCGAGAGCGGCAATTAGCTCAGCGAGGAAGCCATCTGCAGCCCTGCAGCAGCTCCACAGACCTTTTACTCCTCTGGCTCCTCCGAGAAGGAACGGCAGAGTTGGAGTTGTTGAAGGAATGCATTTTTTCAAGCTCTTTTGTGAAGATGCCAATGCATTTGTTTCCAATCTGTGTTTTGGATTAATGTAGATTTGTGCTTGATGATGCGGAGGAGGTTATCTACTGATGATAATCCAGAAAGCATTACACAGAGTTCAAATCAGCATCAAGCCAAACAACCAAAGCATTTTCACAGCATTACATTCTGGCACAGTAACAAAAAAAGTTTGGAAGCGGTTTTCAATTGATATCAGGAAAATGTTTAGGTCCCAGTTAGAAAAAACAACCATCTATCTATATTTCAGCATCATCCGTTCAACCTCCAAATGTTTGCTGGGACAGTATGTTCCCATCATGTCATTTATAACATTCAAGATCATATTTGATTCATTAAAGAACTTCATTTGGGGCTTTAAAGATCACTTCTGTTAGCTGTCCAGTGTGCAGGTCTCCCTGGATGGTCAGGCGAGGAAACTCAGGTTAAGTATTAACAGATGCTCTAAACACATGTCTTAGCAGTCACATCGTGTCTTTATCAGTGCAGACCAGACCGCAGCTGTCTGATTCCACAGACTAATCTCATCATCATCTCATCTCATCCCCCTGCTGCAGCACTGGAAATAATTAAGAGACATTTATTTGTGGGTGGATCTGTGTACAATCTAACTGATGTGCTTTTAGGAACCACTGACCACCTTAACTTGTAATTTCAAACCAAAATAATGTCTTTCAAGAAACTTTACTCTGTACTTTGTTTTGAGCAAAATACCCTTTTTCCTGACTTCCCCAGACTGACACAAGATGTTCGACACCATTTCCACCTCTGTACGTCCACTGGTTCAGCTCCTATGGGTAGCATTTTGTGTTAGCTTAGCATAAAGACTTGAAGTCTATGGGGGTCCTTAGCCTAGTTCTGTCAAAGTGAAAAAAAAACAAAAAACTTTACTCAGTGATGTGATGTGGATTTGAAATACATATAAACAAGAAATTAATTTGTGCCACATCACTGTGATATATTTAAAATGACTCATGTTTTTCTTTTTTATCTACATTTCCTATAGCAGTAAAGACCTTGTTTGATTCTTGAAAATATTAGCACACAATACATGCATGATTTAAAATAGCTAAACTATTTTTTTTTTTTTTTTTAAACCAGTATTCTTAGTACTTTCATTGGGAGTAATCATTTATTATTTTTTTTGTAGATTTGTAGATTTCTACATCTGTTATCTCCAAAACCATGTTGCCAAACACAAACAAAAAAGTGGTTATTTCATACACAAACCCCTTGACATGGGTGATAAATTAAAGATAGCTCTGTGAATTCATTCTGCTCTTGTTTTAACATTTTATGAAATTAAATCCTGAACTGGGCCTCTGACAGGCTCTCCTCCTTCTCTCCCTCCTCCTCGGCTGCTGGCTGGCTGCTGGTTATTGATGAGCTCTGGCAATGCAGGAGAGCCTTTAAAAGTGGAGTCAGTGATTCTGGAGAAAGATTGTGGATCATTGAAATGAACAGATTCAGCGAGTGTCTCCGTTGGTTCTGTGTGTGCATTGAAAACAGAACGTGGTGTTGGTACACAGCCCTGGCTCTGTAAATGGGAAAGGAAACAGTGACTCGGACCGAGCGGCAGTGTGAGCAAGAGGGACGGTAAGTCTGGCTGTTGATTTCAAATATCAACACTGTTTCTCCAGAATCACTGACATTCAAATTCAATTAACTTTTTTTATGACCTGGCCTCTGACCTCTCCTCTCTCCCTAAGTGGAAGTTTCTCATTTGACAGCAAAGCAGCAACATCTGGAAAAAGTAACACCCTCTCCTCCAGAAGCACAAAACTAACACAAACGGAAAGACATGCTTTCTATTAATGGCTTGTTACTAATCTTGGTTTTTAAGAAGAGTTTGAGTCCAAGATGACGTATTCACCACTTTGGAAAAAGTGAAATGTTAGATACTTTCTCCAAATGTGTTCCTCAAGCTCAAATTTCACATCAGCAGACATGATGTTGTTAAGACAAGAAGAAGGAGCAGGATCTCAGATGAACAAAGCTTCAGTCTGGCTGCTGTTATTGGTGTGCAGCTCAAAACTCAACAGAGTCAGACGGCTGAAAACATTACAACAATGTCAAACAGACCACCACATTTTTGGAATTGGATCCCTGTTCACCTAAACTGGCTCGGGAAACTGGTGCCAAGAGCCAAATATGGAGCGAGTCAGCTTACAGAGCTGACAACCCAAACACCAAAACCCCCCTTAAACAAAAGTAGCCACAAAACTGTTCAGATCAGCATGGTGACACTCCAGCCAGTTCAGCTGAGTCCAATATTTTAGAACTTGTTAATGATCTTGTTCACTTGTGTCACAAGTAAAAATTTGCTTGTTCACTTGTGTCACAAGTAAAAATTTGCTTGTTCCATTGGCAGAATATGTTTCTTGTTTCTAGCAAATTTTAACTTGTTTCAAGTAAATTTTCACTTCAAACAAGTGAAAATTGTCTAAAGACAAGTTATTTCTGAGCTGATCATGTCTTATTTTAAGTGTAATGAGATATTTTGACTAGAAATAAGACATTTTTTACTTGAAATAAGACAAATAATCTTGGTAAGATTTTGACTTTTTGCAGTGTGATGGTTTTTATTGTTTCAAGGCATTGTAGTCGCATTGACTTTGTAGCATCAGATAGTAAACTTAGAACTGATACCAAACATAAAAGAAAAAATGTTTTTCATCATTCATTTACATTTGTAAAGCAGAGCAAGACCTCTTTGCTCTTTCTCTTAAGAGGACACTGAAACTTTGAGGCGTGTTACACCTCTGGCCACACCTGCTCTGTGACGCCATGGCACTTTGGTACAGCTGATGAAAATACCTGCTGGGACATCACTGATTGCATGTGGCCAGAGGAGCAACATGCCTGAAAGTTTCAACCCATATAGAGAGCCCTGTCTCCTAAATGTTACTGCATTCCCAATTATGTTTCGAGGGGAATGTATTTTTGTAATTGGATTACCTTTGTTTGTAATATATCACATCAACGTTTGTAATCCTTTAATCTGTATGTCACGCTAGGAGGAAGTCAGTGTGACACATTTGGTCGAACAAACAATTTTCACCCAGGCGACCCGACTTGAGTCCAGCACGAAGTGATAGTGGTGTTCATTTTTTGCTAACAGTACATTACATTATGCTTCGTTACTGTAACCAAGTGGTTTTTATGCCTAAACCTTTCTCTAACCTTGACCAAGTAGTTTTGGTGGCTGAAGTATTGAAACTGGCTAAAACTCGCTTGAAACTCACCCTACATGATATACAAGATATATTAATGAGAAACATATTCGTGATGCGTCAGACACAAACGTAATTCATGACAAAACATGTTAATTTTTCGGAGACAGGGTTGCTATTGAGCAGTGCAGCACATGTTTTTATGCCAGATATGATTTAGTGAGGACTTGCTCTTTAAAGACACAATGAAAGCAAAAAAGAATTTCCCAACTTGTTAGCTGATTTGCCAGAATATTCACTCATTTAACAATAAATGTCACTGTGTTCAGGTTCACGCCAAGAATAATAACCCATAGAATTAATGAAACACTCTAAATGTCTGTCTTCAGCCTAATGTTTTGATGTCAGTTGAACACAAAAACAAACAATGGAGTGAAATGCTAACATATGTTTGCTTATGATGGGCTAATTAGTGTCCTGAACCCCTGAGGCATTTCTAAGTTCTGTTCTTTTGAGAATCACTCTCTCGCACATCATAACAAGCTGGGGTAGCCTCCCCTTTGAAACTACGTAGTCTGCCTTTAATTAAATGTTGTCGTTTCATATCAAAATCCCAATGCTTCTTCTTGCTAGAAGACAGTGCATCTTCAGTAGTAATATCATGAAAAACTAGTAGGTGTGAACAAACATTTCAACCAATAATAGCATCATATTTTTGATCACAGCCCTCCTATCAAATAAAACTGCCTTTTACTCCCTAAGTGATTCGCCTGTTGGTTAACTATTTTGAAAAATGCCTCTCTGAAACATTAAGTCCCAACCCAAGATCCTGTTTCAACAGGAAATACATCAAACTAATGAAGCAAGAGGCTCTCAAAACGCTGTTTCATTCTGACTTTAAGTACAGCTCTTTTTTAGATTGTCTAGCTGACTAAATGTTGGGACAATGCTCTGACTAATCGATCTCAAAATGGACTTTTGCACAAAGGTAAGAGAAGAACAGAGAGGAAAATGAGTGGGTGATGGAGGAAGGAAGAAAGGAAAAAGAGAGGGATGAAGGGGAGGAGGGCAGGGAGAGTGCAGGATGCAGACGTTATAGCCGTCTAAAGCTACGAAAAGCTTTTAACTCCAACAGAAGGCAGAAAGCGAGCGTATCGACCACAGCGCTCCATCAGCCTCCGACGTGCTGCTGAGCAAAATGAATGGACTCCAGCACCAGCGGCGAGTTTTCACTAACAGTGCAGTGGCGCAGTGTGTGTGTGTGTGTGTGTGTGAAAGAGAAAGAAAGAGAGGAAACTGGTCATATGGAGCGCCAAAGTTCAGGCTAATAGGCCTCTCTTTGAGTTGAATATAGAAGTAACATGGCGTATAACAACTGCACTTGTTTCCAGAGCAACTAATGATGTCTTTAATCCTGTAAAATGATCAAACGTTGAGTGAGCTATTTATATTTCCCAAGATTTTGTCTCTTGTATCAAAAATATGTGAGATGAGAAAATGTCTGTGGCAGGGATGCAAACACTTTAGGGGTCAAAAAGATCAGAAAAACATGAAGATGCAGAATAGCTGGAAGGAAGTTAGTATTTAAAACCCCATTTCTGTTCATTTTAATAGAGTTAATGTCGCTATAAAATTGCTACAAATGAAGTCGCTAAAATGAATTTTCCCAGGTCACATGAATGCACCATGAACTACAGCCACATTTTGGGAAGGGAAGCAGCTTAGCCCTGCAGAATATAGCATGATGAAGTGTACTGTAACAGTGAATCTGTTTGCTCCTCTCTCTCTGTCACTGTCATCATGTTTTAGGCATTTAGTTGACACCCAAGTGCAGGAGATGCTTCCACGCCCTTGATCATCCTCTCTCTTTTTTTTCTTTCACCTCTCTCGTCCCTGTTTCCACGTGACAGTTTACTATCATCAGTAAGTTGCCCACATTAGCAACGAGCCACATCTGCCTGTCTCTGTACCTAACAGCCTTTTAGAGAGAGTAATGTGATGCAACAGGAATCCTGTGATGAATTATTCCAGTGCTTATGTAACGTGAAATATGTCACGTCTCAGTTCTTTAAAGGAGCACCATTTTTGGCTCCCTGCCTCCCCCTTTCTCTTCCTCTCTCCCATCCCTGTGTGAGTGAAGACTTTAAAGTCATGCTAAATATTGAAACGGAGGCTCGGCGAGGCTCTCCATCCCCCCTCGTTCAGCGGGACGCTGTCGGCAGCGGCAGAGCGACGGCTCTATTTCCAGCTCTGATCATTTCGTAGGGCGCTCCTGCGACAGCTATTTTTATTAAAATCAGTCAGGGAGGACCTGCTGGGCAGGCGTGCTCCTTTTCTGCAACCCTCTGTGTCACACACTGCTCTGCTAAAAAATCTCTATCTTCATATTGCCACACTGTCTCATCTAAAGTGTTAAAATCTAAAAAAAATAAAATAAAATAAAATAAAATAAAAAAATCTGCCAGTGGGATGAGATAATCCCACTTGTTTCCAAAGTAGTTTCACCTGTTTCAAGATTTTTTTCTCTGGGAACAAAAATAAATGTGTAACAAGGCAGAATAAGGCTGATCAGCCACCAGGATCAAGAAAATGAGACCTGATTCAAGAAGATTCTGGAAACATGTTGATTAGTGTTTATTAAAAGAGCACTGCACCTTCTATTTATAAATTTTTAAATTTCATTAATAAAAAAAAGAAGCCACTAGCATATACTTGTTTTTTTTCACTGGTTACTGGTTCTAAATTTGAAGTAATTTATCATTTTTATCAATGTCTATTGATTACAGCAACACTGACTGAGCTCTAGCTGCTTACGGTGGCCTGTAGTGGACAGAAATAGAAAAAGCACAATGTCCTAATAGAACAAGGGAGCAAGCTGCTTACAACAGAGGTCCATCAGAAACATCAGGTGAAGAAGGTATAGAGCACCATGCTGAAGGATACTGATTTGCCATTTGCTTTCTTTGGATTGAGAGGGAAATGTGCTGCAGAAAAAAAAAAAAAAAAACAAAAAAAAACAAACAGACCACAAGTTGGAAAGTGAGTTTCTGAAAGCCAGAAATCCCAGCAACTTGTGAAGCATCCATCGATTAACATGATCAAATCCTTATAAAAACATTATGGTCATTTTGAGCTTTGGGACCAACATACTACTTACTAAGTGCTTTTTACAAGGCAGTAATTTTCTAATAGTTACTAATGACAAATTTCATTTTTAGTCACTGTTATGTGCCTAATGAAAAAAAAAAAAAAAAAACGCTTACTAGCCCCTGTTTATTAACCCAGTTGTACATGCTGTGATGCATCTGTTAGCAGCAACTATTTATTATTAATCTTCACATTCCTCTAACTTCATAAATATGAAATCTCTCCCATATGAATACACTTTTTTCCTTGTCACTTCTGGTTGCCCATTTCAAAACTGTGTGTATTTGTGATGTAAATGTAATGCATACAGCTGGCACACACACACACACACACACACACATATCACACGTGCAGCCCCATACACCTGCACCTACACACACACACACACACACACACACACACAAACACACACACACACACACACACACACACACACACACACACACACACACACACACACACACACACACACACCTCAAGGCGACCCCCAGCTGAGTTCAGTAATTGGAGAGTGGGTGAAGCAGGTGGCAGTTCCCGTCTCTATGACAGTGTGTGTGTGTGTGTGTGTGTGTGTGTGTGTGTGTGTGTGTGTGTGAGACTGCCTCTCCGATGGGCAGAATGTCAGAGAGCCTCCGCTCTTCAGACGTTAATTACACTTCTTCACCGCCGGCATCACACCGTCATCATCACTGTCATACTGGCACGAGAGAAAGAGAGAGAGGGAGAGAGAGAGAGAGTTCTATATTTTTTTGAAAATTAAGTATGCAGTACATATGTGTGTGTGTGTTTGGTGAATGCTGCTTGTGTGGGCTTTATTATATGTATGGCTCAGGAGATGCCATTTCATTTAACAGCAGTGCAATGACCATAAAGGCATTCTGTTCTATTCTATTCTATTCTATTCTATTCTATTCTATTCTATTCTATTCTAATCTAGAAAAAACAGGACTACTTTTGATACATGATGCATGATGTAGCCTGCGGTTAAAATGGGCTCAGGATCACTCAACAAAAACAATTGCATTTCATGATTTCTTCTTGGCATTCGTCTTTAACTTCCTCGACCTCATTCGTTTGTCCGAGTTGCATGAAAATGGAAAAGGTAGAAAGTTGGTCAAATCCTCAGGAGAATTTATAGTAAAAACATGGGTTGTAGTGTATGAAGGATGAAAAATGACAAATTTATTTATTTATATTTTTATTTATTTCTTCATTTCTTCATTTATTTATTCCTCCATTTATTTCTACATTTATTTATTTATTCCTCCCTTTATTTCTGTATTTCTACATTTCCACATTTATTTATTTCTGTATTTCTGTGTCATATGTTAATGAGGTGGGCGGTTCTTACATTACAATAAAAATATAAATAAATAAATGTAAAAATAAATATATAAATACACAAATGAATAAACAAAATGTAGAAATAAATAAATATGTAAATAAATAAATGTAGAAATAAATACATACATACATACATACATAAATGTATAAATACACGAATAAATAAATAAATGCATGAATAAAAACAGAAATAATTAAATAAATACATGTAGAAATATTTATTAATTTAATTATTTATGCATTTATATATTTATATGTGTATTTATTTATTTATTTATTTATTTATTGTTTTGTCATTTTTCATCCTTCATAGTAGTGGAAATGCCACCGCAGTTTACTTCTGTCTGCTTCCTGGGATCTGTGTATAGCTGCAGGTTGTGACAGCACGGTGTTCATGGTGTCAGCTCAGGACAATGAACGCTCTCTTCTTTTGTGTTTTTCGTGGAGGAAAACACAGAGTTTCTTGGTCTCGTGAGCATTTATTTGTCCCAAACTGACAGTGGGAATGCTGTGTTCAAGGTGGATATGCAGACGCCGGAGTTCCTGTGAACGCAGCATTAGCCGATTGACAGCAGAACAGTGTGGATGTTTAATAAGCAATATGTTACCTTTTAGAAATCACTATTTACACCCATTTCACCCATTAACACTGAGTGTTAATAAGTATTTGACCATACTGCAATTTTCCTGTTTTCAAAAAGGACATTCAGGTAGCGGTGTTTTTTTTTTTTTTTTTTTTTTTTTTTTGTATATTTTACATTTACATTTTTGGGCTCATAAATTGTGTGATTACATGTAAATGTGTAATGTGTGATTACATGTAAACACAGAGACCAGGTCAGATTTTGCTTAAGACACAAAAGAGAAAAAAGGCAGTTCTTTTTTTTTCCACCCAATGCAAACGGAGTTAAAACTCTCCAAGTGTTTATGTGTGACAGCAGACGGCGAAATAAGAGGAGAGGCTGAAGGATGAAGCAATGCACCGTGACTAATTTAACAACGGATGTTAAATTAAAACTAAAAATCCCAGCGGATGACAGGCAGAATGAGAGGGTCAGGCAGAGACAGGAAGTGTTACAACATGTCGAGCATGTAAAAACCCTTCTTCAGTCCACCTCTGCTGCTTCCTTATGTAGCTACCTCCTACACACACACACACACACACGCACGCACACACACACTGTCCAGAGCCGGCGTATCCTCCTCCAGACATGTGTGGATCAGCTGTGCACAGATGCTGCTGCTCATCAGTCTACTTCACGCCACTTCCTGCGCTGTGAGGTTCATCTGAAGCTGCTGGTGTTTTACAGTTTATGAAGATTTTCACACAAAACTATGAAGGGTTATTGTGTGTAGTCAGGATTATGATATATAATACAGGTGGTTGAGGATGGTACAGTAATTATACTCCATATACACTACATATCAGGGTTAGAGTAGCTTTGGATTTGCAAATATGTTGGTCCTTTCAGCTCCAGTTTTAGTATTTTGTTTGTCACAGCATTTTTAAAGGTATAATTACAGAGCTTTACAAGTATGTATGTATGTTTGCAACATTTATTGTGTAACTCATAAATAATGTTTTAAATTTACTTCCGATTCATTTTTCAGTACATCTTAAGCTAACATTGGGACTAATCAAAAATTCCCTGAGCAAAATCCTTTATTCTTTACCTTGCCAAACAAAAGGACAAAACTAAAATCATTTCGCATGTTTATGTGTCTAGTGTATTTCATTTTCTGTTTGCTTGTTTTTAGTTAGTTTTACAAGTAGTCAAAGTAGTTTTAGTGCAGTGGTCATTTTTGGTTTTCAGTCCAGGTTTTTATCATATTAGTTTTAGTTTACAATAGTTTAAATTAACAACCTTGATATGTACTATGTATATATACTATCACAAGTCTGTGATTTTTGCCCGTGCCTCTTTCAGGGGAGAAATGTTTTCTTCTCCATGTTATAGTTTGTTGGCTGTTTCTCACTGCCGTTTAGAAGAAAAAGTTCTCGTTTGCTGTTGCGTTTTGATTTGCCGCTGTGAGACGGTGAGAAGATTTCCCACCACAAACAAGAATCTCATTCCGGCAGCTTGGACAAATCTACAGGATCTTAATTGAAGGGGAACAGGGCGTTCTTATTGGCTGCAGCCCCAGTGCGTCCAGTCAGTCTGGTAAGAGGGATGGATTTATCACAAAAAAAAAAAAAAAAAAATCCACATTGCAGCTCTGAGAAAGTTTTGTCCTCAGTGGTGACTGCAGTAATAATGCAGGACAGATTTAATGATGGATGGCTCTGTATAAATGCCAGACATAGACACACACACACACACATGTCCCACAATTTCTCACAATAATAATAATAGCTGTTCATAAAATAAATTGTCGGGCAGCCAAGAGGATCAGCACACAGATATAAAGTCTCACTCGCCTCCACCCCGATGAAGACTGACTGTGTCCTCTTATGACCCCTGTCTCTCTCTCTCTCTCTCCTTTTTGTCCATCTGTCTGTCTGTCTAGATCTCTATTCTGCTGTTAGTCACTTTCCCGTTCTCTCTTGCAGCATCTATCCAAGCCAATGTGATGAGAACACTGAGATGAGGTTTAGTTGAATCCCTCCCTTTGTTACTCTATGCGTCTGTGTGTGTGTGTGTGTATGTGTGTGTGTGTGTTGCAATGGCCAAGTGCCTGACATCATTTCACCAGTTTGTATTACAGAAAGAGAGATGGGGAATGCAGAAAGAGTGTTAGAGACAGAGAGTCAAACAGAAAGATAAAACCGGCTTTAAAGCTGCATCATAAATCTAGTAAACCACGTCTGGTCTGGGGCCTGCATGGTTTTTCACTGGAATTGTCTGTGTGCAAATAATGACAAGTGATAAAATACACAGCAGCTGTGAAGGAAACAGAGAGCTAGCTGAAAAGGCTTGTTATGGTGTGTGTGTGTAGATCCATCCAGTTTTGCTCCAAGTAGAAGTTTCTAAATGGAGCTTACAGTGACACAGCAAACTGTCTTGTCTTTATGTCTTCGTTTGTACTCCAACACTCTCTGACATCTGCTCACATGTATTACCACAAAAGTGAAAAGTGTCGCTCTAGTCTCTTGGTGCTGTCGCCTGGAGTCACTCGCAAGTCTGTCTCTATGTAACCAACGTTTACATAGAAGGTGACCATATTTTCAAAACTCCAAACCGCAAGTTCACTGTGCGCAAATATGCTCGTATGTGCTTACATACTCACCAAAGGCATTTTCATCAGGATGGAGGACAGTTATTTCAGCGCTTAGCACACCTACCAAGCACTTTTCAACAGCGAGCAGCGCCTCAGGCACATGAAAAATTGTTTTCTCTCCCAAGATCTACCAAAACATAGTCGAAAACTGTATAATAACACTAATAACTGTATAATAACACTAATAAATTGATGTAATGCAACATATATAGTAATCATTCAATACTTTTTAAGGCAAAACACAAGGTATTTGTCAGTGGGCATGGCTACATGGCCAAATGCATCACATCCTCTGCCAAACTGGGACATCTGGTCACTGTATTTACATATTCAACTCCAGTGGGACCCTGCAGGAGCCCTGTCGTAGGTTGTCTTTGTGTTGTGGGACTCATAAGCATTCTGATTGAACAAACTTAGCTAGCTAACTAGTCATCAGGTCCATTTAGCACGATAACATAATAATAATCACCTCAAGGAAGCATCACTACCTCAGTCCAATCACATCTTGTTCCCTCCCCCAAAAAACCTTTAGCTTTAGCTTAAATTACATAGTGACAGAGAAGGGAGCCAGCTCACTAGTTCCTACTCAACATTGGAGCCACACACACAAATGTGCATGAAGCTGGGAGGGGCTTGAAGGAGGGTTAGGGTTAGCTTTAACAAGACAGTGATGGCTAGCTGACCAGGCACTAAGAAGCTGATCTAACAAGTGTTGGCCCACCGCCGCTGGAGTCTCGCTGGCTCGGTGCATATCGGGAACACCGGTAGTGGGAGAACGGGGTTTTTACCAGAGGAAAGGTCATGAGGTCACGAGAGCTGACAGGCTCCATCCTCTGGGTTGCATGAATGTACTTTCCATATTTCATTGCAATCTGCCCAGCAGATTTTGACATCAAATTTGACATTTTTGGCCTCAGGTTGGCGCTAGACAAAAGGTGATGGCGACACCTATATTAATAACAGATATAGTACATTTTTATAGGTGCTGTTGTTTAACCCTTTATCGGGCAAGTGACTATTTTTGGTAATTTCAGAAATTTTACATATCACACCCATCCCCTGTCTCAGTTAGTTCAATAATCATTTGGTCTTCACCCAGCCAATCAGCAAAGATCGCTCTACATCCCAGGTCACATGATTGTGGCATTTGACCCTATCTCATTGGTTTTGATTTTCTATAGGAAAATGAATTTTTTTGAAAAAATTTTATAAAAGTAATAGTCATGTCATGTTCACTAATAACAGTCTAGGGTTTTTTTGTTTTTTTTTTTTATTTCAAAGTATTTCAATGAGTGCCCTATAAAGGGTTAATTTATCATTTTTGCTCATTCATTTCAACCTGATCACTTTTCAGGGATTGCATAAGAGCGTCCCATAGTTCTCTCTGATTTCCCTCTGATCTGAAGTTTGTCACCCTGTTTTGGAGACAGCAAACAGCAGCTAACTAGGTCTGCCATCAAAATAGCAAGAAGCAGTCAAGCAAAGCAAACGAATAAATTACAAGTGAATCTGGATTCTCAGTGTACATCCGGACCAATCATTAAAAAAACGACATCACATTCAAAATATGCGATGTGATTCTGTTTTAGCCCGTTGTTTTAATAGCTTGCCAGCCGCTGTTTTCTCCGTCCCGTTCCTTACGTTAGGCCATAATTTTCCTAACCTCAACATGATGGGTTGAGGTTCTTTTTTATTTTTTGAAAGTTCCCACAGCAGTTTAATGAGGGCGTTGCAGTCCCACCGAGAGAACAGCTTTTACAGTAGACTGTGTGTGCTGCGTGCAATTTATCAGGCCCCTCGCTGACTTGCTGACTGTGCTGTGTAACATGGATGTTTCTTCAAATGCATTGTGATTTGCCCCTCCTGTTGCAATATGTGAGAGTGTTAAGCTCTATGTCATCTGACCTACTTAGCATTCAGCATCATTGTGCTGTGTACTTTGTGTACGTTTCAGTGTGTGTGTGTACACTGGGTGCACTGTGTATGTGTATGAGTGTGTGTGTGTGTGTGTGTGTGTGTATATGTGTGGGTCACTTTGGCACACCGCAGTCTGTCCTTGCATTCACACCGGAAATTAGATGAAGGGGAAATGAAGAGAGAGAGGGGCAGAGGGGAGGTGGGTTGAGCAGGAGATAGAGATGTACAGAAGAAAAATGGAGTGTGTGTGTGTGTTTCTGTGTGTGTGTGTGCGTGTGTGTGTGTGTGTGTGTGTGTAAGGGGGAGAGAGAGGGAAAGAGGAAAAGACACATAGCGTACGTATGAAAGAGGCAGGATAAAAGGCCTTACTGGCAGACAGCCCACTCTGAGCATCAGACGCTGCTATTCAGTCACAACTCATGAGGGTGTGTGTGTGTGTGTGTGTGTGTGTGTGTGTGTGTGTGTGAGTCTTTCCTTTGAACTACTCCCATTTTGTTTTAAGGCCAGCCTCTACTACACAGACAGCATAGTGTTCGAGCCAAACTGGCCTGCAGCATCTGAATGAATGCAGAGCAGCAGGCAAAGGAAATATAAAACTGATCCTGGAAGTAGTGGAGAGGATGCAGAGTTTAAGTTATAATCCTCGACATTTCAATATAAATAAATGTCTGTTGTGCTTCTCTTATTTACCAATTGATATAACACAGCAGCAGCCTGATCCAGTTCACAAAGCTCTTCCATTTGCCATTGTCAACACTCTGCTTAGTCTGGTCGGAAGTGAAGCGTTTTGTGTTTATGGTTTTGGAATGAACAGAAGAAGGAGAAAATTGGAGCTTTTTGCAAATATGTTTTACACTTCACTGTACATTTTTTTTATTAACTCTGAAACCAGCCAGATGGTGGCTCCATAGCCACCCAGCACCCACAAGAGGGCTTTTGAAGCTGCTGTGACCTCCTGCATTCACAGCATAAATGCATCAACACGTTGAGGTAAAGCTGATTTCATGTGATTAAAGGTTGCATTGCTGGAAAAATCACTTAAGTTGCAGCTCTCACTCTCTTATTTAAGAGCAAGGAATAAACCTTTCACAGCAGCCATTTTGATATGAAATAGCAGGTAATCACAGCTGTTACTAATGACCTTCATCGAGGTTCCGTTCCATTTCCAGGGAGCCGGCATTACACAACACCAGGGCTCTGGCTCTGTTAGACTTTAATGGAAAAGGGCCTTAAGAAATGCAATCAGAAACATCTCTGTGTACCTTGCAATTTCATGTCAAAATGGATGCTATTAAAGTGATCTGCTAGCATTGCGAAACAACATGCATTCCAGCGTGCACATGCATTATCAAGATATTTGTATGTTGAAAAATAAAACCATCTCTGAATTTTGCATTGCAGCATACATGCTTTATATGAGTGAGCTTCTGTTGGAGTGTAATGTCAAATGTGTGTTCACCAGGACCCAGCACTGATTTGCCACTCTCAAATTTTCAGTGGAAATGATGCATGACAAAAATTCTCCCTTACTCACCGGCAAATAATCATTATCAAACTGATGAACACTGCGGAGTTTGTTGGCTGAAGAACATTCTAGAAGTCCCTGGTGGGTAAATATTCTACAACAGAGCTTCCAGAACTAATCTCTGAACTTAGACATCACGACACACTGTGTATATGCTCACTTAATATGAATAGACTTCTTCATCAGGACCCTCTGTTAACAGTGCCAGCCCCTTTAGCCACTTATTTTCAGCGGAAGCTGTGCATTGTTGCACATTCCCACATTAGCATTTTCTTTGTTCCTGTGGCCTCGAGATCTGAAAGCTTCGTTTTCAGAAGTTACGTTGCCACCAGACCCGCTACCTTCCACCATGAATGTTTGGCACCACTGGCGAAATTTAGGTAGACAGAGACAGATGGGTTTTGTCTTTCATCGCTCAGTAGGTTAAGTAGCCAAACTTGAACACATCGTCTTGAGCAAAGTCTGAATAGCGAAGTCTGACTGTTCTGTCAGTGCGTTTCTGCTGTAGACTGGAGGCTTTCCTTCATCTCAAGGCTACACACGTTTTGACTTTCCATTGCAGGAAAGAGAAGGAGCACAGTGAGTCAGGATGAAGGCTGAATGCACGCCGAAATACTGGAAACAATGGACTGCCTTTTGTCACTCTCGCAGAGAATCTTGCAGAGAAATGTGTGTGTGTGTGTGTGTGTGTGTGTGTGTGTGTGTGTGTGTGTGTGTGTTGCATTCTTGTATAAGCTTGTCAGTGTGTGTTTCTCGCTGAGTCAGTGTTTGACCAGGCCCCGAGTCCCAGGAGAGTATGCCGATTTTGTCTCCTCTATTTCTCTCTCTCTCTTTCTCATTCTTGCCACCCCCCACCCACCCCACCCCCCAATCCTCTCTCTGTCATACACACTCATAAATTGCAACCTTGGCTCTCATCCCTAGAGAGCTGATTAGAGAGTGCCAGGACCCAGGAAGAACCAGTTGTGTGTGTGTGTGTGTGTGTGTGTGTGTGTGTGTGTGTGTGTGTGTGTCTGTCCTGAGGGCCCAGAGAGAAAGCCTGTGCTGCTCCGTGAGTCACTGTGACAGACTTTGGGCTGCAGCTGAGGCGGTTGTGACTGTCCTGTCCCATCCTGCTGCAGCACAAAGGCAGCATCTGATAAACTTGTAGGACAAACAAACGTTCCTGTTTGTTTGGGAAGGGGGGGTCCATCTGGGTCAGGCAGATACACATTCCAGAACTCTCCAGCAAATAAACAGTTCTAGAAAGATCTGAAAGCTAAACATTCTTGAAGTGTTTATTAGGTAAACACCCTGGCAACATTCTGTCTGGCAGATAGAAGATCTAGAAGCTCCCTGACCCTCAGCAGGTAAACACTCTAGTCTCTGAAAGAACTGTGGCAGAAACACATGACAAAACTCTCTAAAATATAAACATTCAAGAAGGAAATCTCTGATTACAGTTTAAGGGCTCTCCGGTCAATGATTACTGTTCTAGAAGTCTTCAGTTGTCTCCGATAAACATTCTAGAGCACTTCGGTGTCTGATAAATGCTCTACAACTCTCTTCACTCTACAGCAGTATAGCCTTATATGATCACTCTGAATTAGATAAACATTATCAAGATTCTAGAAAATTGCTAAATGAACATTCTAGAACTCTACAAGCTTCTAGATGCCTCTGGTCAATAAACAAACACCACTGAAAGCAGGTACATATTTGGGAACTCATCTATGAACTCTGACAGCTGAACATTCCAGAACTCTCCAGTCACTGATAAACATTCTGGAACCCTTAAGTCATTCTAGAACTCTCTAGCTGCAGTGTAGCCTATACTGTTTCACAGAATTATTTTCTCACTCTCGATTAGATAAACATTCTCAAACTCTATTGAAGATTCTAGAAATTCACCAAAATAACGTTCTTGAACACTCTGAAAGATAAACGGAATGTTTATCTACCAGGCATCTCTGGTAGATAAACATTCTAGAAGGGGTTCTGGAGGTTCTGGAACTCATCTGACGGCTTAACATTGCAGAACTCTGCCAAAGAACCACTTTCACATAATGAACCTTCTTGAACTCTCTGGAGTCTAGATAAGCACTGTCAGTACACATTCTAGGATTCACAGGATTTAAACATTCTAGAACTCCTACATTCTCCCTCTCGATGCTGCTCTGTGAATGTTCTACATTCCTGCTCAGGCATCTTGGTTCCTCTGTTTAGTGAAAGCAGGATAATTTCATGGATGCTTACCATGTTTTCAGCCTGGGGCCCAAATGAGAAATGAAGTCTGTTATTTAGGGCCCAACGCTAATTTTGTGCCAGTTTGACACTGTGCTGTTTGGGAAACCTGACCTCTCTGTTTTGTTTGTGCTGGTTCTATTTTAAACTGTAGCATTGAGGCCTCCAAAAATCATGAGAAATACTGTCCTTGAAACCTTTTTGGCTAGTTTCATGTTCCTGTCTAGGAAGATTCACTTCTCTGTTTTATTTATAACGATCGCTTGTTGGTTCCTAACAAAGAAGTATAAAACTTTTTTTTCAGGTTTTGTTTTTTTTAGTGGGTCACTGTCTAAAATACTCACACTCTTTGGATGATTGTGGGCGAGCTGTTTTAGCTGCAGCTTGTTTTTCTGCGGGGGAATACATGCTTTGACCAGGCACAGCCGTCATTGTGATGAGTTGATGCACGTTATGAAAATTGGTTACGTGGATTAGTCACGACAGCCCTATCTGATTTATTATTTTGCATTCTGATTTATTCTTTCAGAAACCAGAGTTTATTGAATCATAAAGCTGTACTAGTTGCCTCATAGGCCTTGAAGAGAACACTTCCTTTGCTATCAAATTAATTAGTTTGTGTCACATTTGGAATAACATGTAGGAATTCCTAAGCTCAGTAGTGTTCTCCATATAAATCAAATGTAAGTCCTCCCGTGCCCAGTGTGAAAAATGCAGGCAGACAGTGAGAGGAGAGGCGGCTGAGGCCTGCTCTTTCCCTTACCAAATTCTTGAGTTATTATCTATGGAAAATGTTCCTCCTGTAATTTTCCTGCCTCAGCAGTTGCTGGTTTGGCAAGATAAGTTCACTTTCCATCTGGTGCAGCCATTATTAGCCATGAGAGCAGCAATGTGTGGGGACAGGAGAGTGCTGAAGATGCCAGTAAACCCCTGGATAACGGTCGTGAACTCTGGTACATGCAGATAAAAGTTCACTTATGCTCATATTTGGTGTTTCTGCTGCACTTTGACTCCAAACCAAATGGAAATGGTTGCAAAGATCATGTTTTGCTCTTATTATGAGGTTGCGAGGTCTGGCCGCTGTGGTAGCTGGTAGACAGTTCTGTGATACATTATTTTAGACCCACTGTGTAACGTTATAATAAAGAAAGAAATGTCTGCAGGAGGTTTCTAATGCAAGAGATACAGGGTTCATGCATGCAGAAGGACACAGTGACTGCCACTGATTATAATACTCTGTTGCATAATATGCTTTGTGATATGTGTTCATATGGGAGGCTCATCTCTGCATTTGGGCCACATGTGTTTTCAGAGTCTCAGTGTGTGTGTGTGTGTGTGTGTGTGATTTGGGCTAAAGGGTATGCGTGTTGAGCTACGTGACAGGTAAAGCTGATTTTAGTCGAGTATAGTTGGGGTATGTCCTCTTTTTGACCTTTTGACCTCGCACAAAGAGTAGACATGGTGTGTGTGTGTGTGTGTGTGTGTGTGTGTGTGTGTGTGTGTGTGAGTGTGTGTGTGTGTGCATGTGTATGCTTGTGAGGAAAAGAAGAAATATATTGAAAAGAGAGAGAGTGAGAATGGAAAAAATGGAATTAAATAATAGAATGAATGGATGGGAAAAAGGAAAGGAAGAGAAAAAACTGCAGAATGACAAAATGAAATGAGTATTTAAGTCAGGGAAACCCACAAAGAAAGAAGGAAAGCAAGACAGATGGAGAGAGAGAATAGAAGAAAATCAGAGACCGAAGATTGCTTCCCTCTTGCTCCATGTTCACGGCTGCTCGTGGGAGAAATCACAGCCCCTCAGACGGCTTCCCCTTCGTCATCCCTCCATCTTTTGTCTGATCTACAATGGCTTTATTGGCTCTTGGTGAGAGCAGGATGACATCATGCTTATTTGCATATTAGTGGCATCAGTCGTTTTTGTGTATGCAGCTTTATTTCGTTTTCAGCTCTGTTTTTCAGGGTTTCATTAAAATATAGCTGAGATCTTTTCATGGTCTTTACAACTTATGTCCAGACCAAGTGTTCATCTGCCCACATGCACTGATTTTTCCACCAAGAAAGCATTTTTCATGAAATTTGGTCCACTGGTCACCTAAACCAATATGCGACGAAAGGATTGGCACCAAACTCATCTCTTTGTGGTTCCAGTTGGAAAATATAAAGTTGAATGAAAATATAATTTAAAAACAACATAAAGAAGCTGACTGCTAACATCAGCTAACATTTTGGATTCTGGATCCTCTATGCTGGTGAGAAAACCAGATGTAGATGACTTTTAATCAGGAAAAGTGTGTTTTAACACATTTGTTTCAGGTTAGTGGAACAGACTGAGGACAGAGAGACAGGCTTTTATTCTGTGTTATACTGTAAGGTTTGCAATTTTAACATTTCTAGGCAAATCTCTCGTGCAGACATCCAATGAATCGGTTCCTAAAGACACAGAAAACTGTATCCCGTATGAGTTCAATACTATACAGTTGACCAAACTAAATGAAACTATCAAATGACTTAATACCTGCATTGTTGCCAGACGTATGCATGGCACACTATATAAAAGCTAGAAAGCACTCAGTACAGCACATGCCTGCTTTTACCAGTCAGTGTAAAGAATGAATCAGTTCTTCTTTGCAACATAACCAACCTTTCCTCCAAGTTTCATGATGTTGTGTGAAACTGTTCAAAAGCCCCACTTTGCCCAATCAGTGTGCACAATTAATCACTTCTCCCTGCCCATGACCAACTTTTTCATGTAGTTTGATGCAAATTCATTCATAATGGATAATAATTTAGAGATGGCCTGCTAGGAAATAGGCAGACAAAGAAACAGACAAGAGGAGTGCAAAAAAACCTGCTGGTCTGCTGGAGGAGGTAATAAAAGTGTTCACAAGGAAATTCAACAGAATTTTGACCGGTTTGGATCGTGGGGCGTCAAAGAACACCAAAAGCAATTAGACAAAATTTGGCTGAGCAGCTTTTACAGAGAACACAGAAAGAACTCAAACAGTATCCATGTCTTATGTTAGCCCAAATCCTCTGCTCCTGGGACTATCTTGGGTTATTTTCCCATCTCTGCCCACAGTCATGCCTTACTCATCAGATCACCATGAAGATTTCTGCATTCCCAGACCAGTAGGAGAATGATTTGTCGCTTTTTCCCCTGATAGACTTATTCATCACTTACTTTGAAACACAACACATCCGTCTCTCAGCTTTATCTCGTACACATGAACTCACCATGAAAATCTCTCGCTGGGTAAAAGCTACTGCGTCACCAGACCACAGGAGTGTGAGTCATTGCTTTTCCCAAGCACCTTCATTCATTTTTTTCTCCATGTATGCTCCATGATTCTCTTGAAACCGACCTACAATGCTCTCTGTCTGTCTGTCTGCCTGCCTCTGTGGCACACATCTGCCTTCATTTCATTTTTTTTCCTGGTTCCCACATAGTTTTCTTATCCCTTTATCCATTCAAGATCCAGCAGATACTAGACCAAAGTCAACTTTCAAAAGTATTCCTTCCTTTTGATATAGAAAAAAAACAACACAAAAACATGAACCACTTTGCAATCTGCAGTCTTTGGTTATTGTGTTCTCATATTGCGTTTTATCCCATTCACCCTCAGCGATCGGATAGCCACAAGGTCAAGTGTAAATGCATCCAAGACACATTTGGGCTGGATTTAAATGGTATTGGTATATCCAACTACACAAACCACATACATCATCTATTACCCGCCTGGAATATTACATCTCGACCAAACTGCTGAGGTTGGCCCGGATTTCCCAGCTTTTACTCGTGCTTCATGTTAATGTTCAGTCCTTTTGTGACGTATCTTGTGTCTTCAAAGCAGGATAAGCAGTGCATAACCCCGCAGGAACATTTGCTGTGCAAATACCAGACACACTGATGGAGTTAAAGTGAGATGAGGAGGAAGTTTGATAGACAAGTCAAATGGCTAAAGTTTGGGTCTGCTGATGGGTCTGAGGTCATGCATGGCATTTTGTGCAGGTTAATGTGATGTGTTTTACTACAGGAGATAAGTTTTACACTCACTGATGCACTGTGACTTTGATAGTTTGAGATTCTGTAGGTGGCGCTCCTTTCTTTTCTCTTCATAGTAGCCATGGTGGCTATCCAAAGCAAGGTACCAAGTTTTTATGGCTGCATCAATACATCAGATAGGAAATATCTTGTTGTCCTTTGCATCATTTTCTACAAATTTACCTGGAATTCCACAGGCCATGTTCGGTATCTTTGGAAAACTTATATAGAATTTTAGCTTGCAGGAATACTGAACTCTTACTAGGATAGTCTGGTTGCAGGAATATTATCAACTTCATGGCTTGTCTGTAAGGACAGATGAGTTCCAGTTCAATCTTTTATTATATAATTTAAACAGTTTTTTCTGCAACAGAAGAAAAGGGTTAACAAAGCATATTAATCTAGACATCATGATTTCTAGTTTCAATAATTAATCCAACAAAGGTAATTTAACTACAAACACTATTACTGTGCAAACCAAGGAATACAGAAATGACTTTATCACTACTTAAACTTAACAGTACAGTAAATAAATCCTAAACTACTAAAGCTGCTTTCAGTGCATTTTAAATCAAAGGAAACTTACATACCATATACACAGGTCAAACTACTGGAGGACTGAGGCATCCACATGAGGCCAGCCAGCCTCTGTGTTCTCAAAAAGGGTTTACCACAGGGGTTAGGGTATGGTGAGCTGCTGATTATATAGATTCTGGGGCTCCGCCCATCCAGAAAGCAGTGAGGCAGGTTAGAGTGGGAGGGGATTTTCCACACCTTAGCATCGCCACTAGAATTTAAAAGTTCAGCTGCACAGCCTGTATTTGTAATGATGAATCCACCAATGGGACAAGCAGGGCTGATGAGGTGTTAAAGTGTAAAAGCACAGTAACACAGACATGTACATAAACAGTTTATATGAATGTGACCTGTAGATGTGTCCAGACTCTCTCTCTCTCTCTCTCTCTCTCCCTCTCTCTCTCTCTCTCTCTCTCTCCCTCCCTGGCACAAACAGCTTCACTGCCGACCACTGACTCGACGTCATCCCTCTGCTTGTCTAAAAGAGACAGCAGTGGGCTCGGCTCAGTGTTCCCTCTCTGCTGAGCCAGTAGGAAGTCTGACAGTAACTCAGACGCACAGGACACGAGTTCACAATATCAGCCATTTGGTGCCACTCGACTCAGAGAGCCTTAAAGCACCACGAGAGCAGACATTTTCACCGTGGGCGGCGGCTCCCCGGCGGGGATTTGAACCCTTGACCCCGTCAGTTTCAGTGTCTTGCTCTCGGTGCAGCTGTTTCATGTACAAACTTGACAGAAGACCGCACAAACTGGGCGAATGAGGCCGTTTCTCATTTCCCTGCAGTCGTCATGGAAACGGATCCAAACCTCACACACACTCAGAGCTTCACACACACACACACAAGCACACACACATACACACAACTTTGGTTGTCGGTTGGTCTGTTACATAAGGTAAATTAACTTTGTGTTTACATGCCTGGTGGATTATTCAGCATATTAATGACTGTGTTTAGGGACATGCTGCCTCTATCTTTGCATCTCTCCTCCTTTTCATCTCTTTTCATTCCCTTATGTCTCCTAGAGGCAGTAAAGGAGGGAGCAGACAGAGAGCAAAAGGGACAGAAAGACGATGGAGAGAGTGAGATGGGGAGGATGGAGTGAGAGTTAAAGCACTAGAGAAGCTTAAAAGATGGAGGGAGAGATTTTCCTGCTGTTGATACACATCACTACTTCACAGATCACTTAGTGCCCCTTCACTTAGTCACAGTGAAACTCCATTTGAAGCTTTTCCGCTTCCTCACTTCGATGGACTTCCTATTTAAACAAGATGCTGGGGCGGGACAAAACGGCATCATCCAAAACTGTCAGCCAATCGGATGGAAGGAGAGAGGCAGTTTATTTTATTTGATGGGAAAAGCAGGATTGTTCAAGAACATTCACCTTTGATCACGCCAGCCAGCCAGCAGGATAACTCAAGACGTGCGGGACGGATTTGCTCAGAACTGAGTGGGAAGAGACGTGATTAACTTCTGATTGGTCGAAAGGCAGGTGTCATGTGAGAACAACATTTGCTGAAAAGGGGTGTGGCTTAGCACAAACAGCAATATAATGGCAAATCAGCCCCAATGAGATGTGGCAATGGGCAGGGCTTAGCAACACGGGGCAAACACATCCACTTAACACCATGAAACCCGGTGGGATGAATGGTCATGGGCAAGGCAGCTGCTGATTGGTCAAACAGGGCGTGCCTCTGACAGCGATATGGTATAAAGGGGGCATGGCTCACCTGAAACGGGCTGTGCCTTCTGGCTGTGGCCTTGGCACGGGGCTGCACTCTACTAGGTGACTTCTTGTTGGCTGAAGCACAATGGCACAATGAAATAATGAGATTCTGATGCAAAAATAAAACAGTAAATAGCACAAAGGCCACAACAATGGACTGAGCTGTTATCAACTGGAGAGTATTTTATTAATGTTGAATTGCACATGAATATAAAAAAAAAACTAATTTGATTTAGGACTATAATGTGATCAGCCAGGTGAAATGAAGCTCAGCTGATCAACTCTGATCGCTCTGCCTCATCAGTGCATTCTGACTTCCCTCTCTCACAACATGAACAATGGAAAAGCTCCTGTGCTTCCATTAAAGTAAACAAAGCACAAATACACACACACGCACCAGACTGATCGTCTGGTTTGTGTGTGTGTAAATGTGTGTGTTTGTGTGTGTTTGTCTGTGCTGGGCTTTACAGTATGTCTGTCCAGTCATCCATTTTTTAAGAATTCCCCCTCCTTCTCCCTTTTTCCATGTGTGTATGTATGTGTGTCTGTGTATGTGTGTGTGTTTCTGGCTATTGTCTCTGTCTTTGTCTTTGTGTTAAAAAAGCCAAAAAAAAAAAAAAAAAGCAAAACTGAGAAAGAGAAAGAGACAGGCTTCAGGTCAAAATGTAATGGGCCATCTGATGCCTGTGTGTGTGTGTGTGTGTGTGTGTGTCTGTCTTCTTCAAAAACCCAGACAGCCCCAGAGGGTTCTTGGTCTTGTAGAGGCAGAGGTGCATGTGTGTGTGTGTGTGTGTGTGTGTGTGTGTAATTACCTTTTTTTTTTTTTTTTTTTTACTGGTCAGCATCCATCTGACTGTGTCTGAGTGTGTGTCTTTGTCTCCTTGAGAATATAACAAGCCATAGTCACGCACACATACACATTCACATACACACACGCACATACACACACATGCAGAGTCGGACAGACAGACAGGTTGGCAGCCGGTGGGCATCGTCATGGCAACGAGACACCACACGGATGCTGTGAGTTTAGCAAATGATTTTATCTCGGACTAGAGCTTAACGGTCCCGCTTGCAGGGCAGCTTTCTTACTGTGCTGACAAATTAAAACATGAGGTTCACCTGTCAGTCAGACATTGTGGGCGGGACTTGGGTTTTGTGTTAATGGTGTTTGAGTTTCTCTTTTCTTCATCTAATCAGGTGTGGCGGCTGTCACTGCTCATAATAACTACCCACTCCTTCCTCTTCTTCTTCTCTTTTCCAAATAAACTGGAGATGCAAAACACATCTCCAGATTAAAAGTTGTATATATAGTCAGTCTTAGTTATTATATAGTGTATATTGCAATACCCACAATGCACTGCAAATAACAACAAACAATGGTCACTATACTGGCCTGATGTATCCCATAATGCAGTGCACTCGAGCCTTAACCTGCATCACCAAAGTAGAAGAGACACCATGGCTGAGGTAGTTTTGTTTACAAAGGTAAATATCAGTATTTAACAGAAGAAGAAGAAGAAGAAGCCAGAACAGTTCTATACAGCCGACTTATAACCTCTTGTATCTCTGGGACTGCAAGATGGAAGACAGAACTGTTCAGTCTCGGGTTCAGAACTGTTACGCCAATATGCATCTCCTTTTAAATGTACCATAATCTTAGTGCTACACAGACAATCATGAATAAATGAATCATAAATTCAAGCTTCATGCAACGTCATGAGCTTGAGCATGGCTTCAGGCATCCCGTGAGTATCTGGTGCATGTTTTTGGAAGCGATGGTGTTCAACCTAGTGTCTGAATCCTCCATTGCTTGTTACCTACATAGGGAATTGTGTGTCAAACACTGTATAGTGGAGGGTGAATGAGTTAATTAGTGTTAAAGTGTGAGCCATTTCACACATAGTGATTAGAACAGCAAATGAAAAAGCTCTCATGAACTGGATTTCTGGTGAATCACTGCTGTGTTATAAGACAACACTGCTGTGTTAGTTGAAGACAGAGTTGAACAGAGATTTATTTCTATGAAAATGCTGTGGATTATTCCTTTAAGACCCAGAGGAAACTGGACTGATGTGCAGAGGGAGCCTCCAGCAGACAGAGCTGCAGGTTCAGGGCTGCAGATCCATTTGAAGCAGTGTGAGTCCAACTGGATTATCTCTCTCTCTCTCTCTCTCTCTCTCTCTCTCTCTCTCTCTCTCACACACACACACACACTCATGTGTGTGTCTGTGTGTGTGTCTGTGTGTGCGTGCGCGCGCTCTCCTACACCCCCCTCCAACCAGCTCTACCTTTACATGTTGCCCCTCGGGTGGCAAACTGCTGTTGCCATGATAACGGTGGGGATGCTGCTGGTTGCCATGGTGATGCTCCTGGAGGTGGGGTGTTATCTTGGCAGCCACGTGTTCTTCTTCTTCTTTAACTATGCCATCCTGCACACTGGGAGTAGACAAAATACTGGCAACACAAAGAAAACAGACTGATATGAAGTAGCAATTCTTTCTGAGTGCAAATCAATCCAGATGTGAGGAACAGGGTGAAAGACAAAGACTAGATCAGAGCAGATGACTTTTCTATTTTTATGTAGTTTGAGCCCTTTTACACCAGGCTATTCATCTTGGTGGAGCAATGCTGTGTACGTGTTTTTGTTTTTTAATGTGAGTAATTTTGCTGCTGACTTGCAACTCTCAATTCTTCCTGCAATTTTTAATGCACACTAAAACAAAAACATTGCTAAGTACATCACATATTTTGAGACTTGTGGCTGCAATAATCACAAATGAGTCCTGTGAAATCCTGCTGGAGCTCATAAATAGCAGGTTTGTGATGTCCATCATGCAGGTTTGGTTGGAACTCGGTCAGAGGCCATCATTCAGTTCAGTGTTCATTTTTCAGGCTGTAGCTGTGTGATGTGTCGTATCGAAGCTCCATCCAGTCATGTCAGTGTGCCATGTCAAGTTTATATTCAGTTTATTCTCATTAAACTTGTACTTTTACTCACCTTTTTCATTACATTGTGAAAATGAAAGGGATGAGTCTGATCTGTTACAAATAATAATAATTATTATCATTATTATTATTATTTTTTCGGACAAGGATGGCAACCCCATCACTAACAATAACACACCGTTCATGGTTTAACCTTAGGAGAAATTATTGCTTTCAAGAGAAAATTTTATTTGACAGCATAAATGTCAATGGATGTCCGAGTTCCAAGATGAGCGCAGCTGACTGCTGACTTCAAAAGGATTTTTTTCTTCTAAAGAGCATGACACAGCAGTGTATTTTTCTTACAGTTTTCAAAATCAAGAGACCTTCTTTAAAGTAAATATGACTCAAATTTAGATTTTTTTTGCTGAAATTCTGTCAGTTGTACAGGGTCACAAAAAATATTGTTTTGTGTTTTGTTTTGGTTTTTTTTGTTTTTTTAACAGCAGCTAGCTTTCAAAACCTTTTGATAAACATCTGAACAAATTTTATTATTTTTTTTCTCAAGCACAATTTATTTGTACTTTTGAATGTTTAAGTCCACATCAGACCAGATACTGCAGGGTGACTTTGATTTTTACTTGAGTAGTTTCTGAACGAGGCATTTTTACTTTTACTCAAGTATGAATTGTGATGACTTTTTATACCACTGTCTGCGATTCTCTATGGTGCACAAAAATTTAAGTGACAAAGATAAACTGCAGCCTAAACCACAATGACAGCAGATCATGAGACAAGACAGTTCAGTGTGCTGCTCCTGCTCCTGTTTCTCCTGACACATGGTCTCAGTGTTTGGTGCCATTTGATTGTCCAGACTGTTCCCTTCGCCGCATCATAAATTTGCAGTTACTGAGCCTAATTTTGAGCCATCACACCACTTGAGTATTTTGTCCCTCTGGAGCTCTGCCAGCTGCCTCATGTCGTTCTGAAAACTCACATATCAGAGCGATGCATGTCGGCCTTCTTTTCAATCTGACATTTAAAGCTAATTGCCATTTGACTTGATTTGACTTCCCTGTGTGGCTGCTTTTATAATTGTGATTTACTTCAAAGGTAAAGTAGTTTCTAAGAGGGCGACTGGGTTATTTTATCCACCGGCTGTGTGTCACATTGATGTTTGAAACAGTTGAAGCCATTGTGTAAAGGCCAGTTCATGGGTCAGTGTCGAAACAGCTGCACTGTAGGTGTCTAGCCTGCAGCTCTCCAATACTGTGCACAAGGCGATACAAGACCAAGCCAACATGGAGGTAGTGGAGGAGAGAGATTTGAGCTGAGGTTTACAAATATTTTCATTTGTATGACACCTTGACCCCAAATTCGACAGCCCACCAGATGTTACTGAATTCAGAGTGAGTGATCTCCAAAATATCGATTTTGGATGCCAGCTTTCACCTGGCCTTTGTTAGCTTGAAGGAAGAAAAGCTTTCCACTGTCTCCTGGTGTTTCAGTGGTTTACATGCAGAGCGACCAACGTCCAACTATAAATGCTTCTTTTTTAGCTGTGGAAACTTAAAAGGAACTGTGAGGTAACAGGCCAGTTTGAGAGACTTTGTTTGACAGTGAAACTGATCCCAGGACAGTGGTGGTGATCATAAAGTCAGCAGTGCAATGTCCAGACAGACTGAAAAATGTGGGAATCTGGGGATACACAGGTTTAAAAATCAATGCAGTGCTGAACAGTGACTGAAACATGAAATCTTGGTAATCTTGATTTTGGTAATAATAAAAGATCCTGCAGCAGAGTTTTCTGGTTTAGTGCCACAGTGGAGTGTGTCGGTACTGCAGTCAAATTAGAAAATGTTGTAGTGGTCATTACTATGAGGCAAATCTACTTACTAGAAGTTGATGATGCATCGCTGTGCACTTGATTTGTTCACATTTGTCAGAGCATCAAAGCAGTTGCAGGTTTGCTATAGCCTCATGTAACCCTGTACAGAGTTTATCAGAGTCTATACAAAAAAGGGCTTGGTTGTCATGTGACTTGGGTTGTGTGTTGCTTTGGTAGATTGGTGCATATTGTTTGTCTTCATCTTGAATCAGATCGGCCTCGGCCAACATTTCTAAATCGTTTCTTAATCTCAACAGGACTAAGTTTGAAGAAAAAGTTTGATAAACGTTCAGTGTTTTAGATAAACAATTTTGAAAAATGTGTTTCCTGTTCAGTCAGTAAGCTACTAGCCAACCTTTAAATTTACAATAACAAATAATTTACTTGATCAATGGTAATTTACTAGAAAATGATCAATACTAGCCAATTCACTGTTATACTGATGTAGTTTTGATTGTTTTGGTGTAAAAATGTTGCCTCTATGATAAATAAAATGTATAAAAAAATGTATCTCCTGACCATTCGAGTCGGCATACAGGAAAGGACAGCAGTAGCCACTAGGTGGTGCTAAAGCATCGTAAAAAAGTTACTTTGTACATTTAAAGACTATTCATTCTAATTTTGTGCTAAAATCTTTTTGTAAAAGTAGATCCCGCTTTTTTTTTTTTTTTTTTTTTTCAGACGACTTGATTTATTTTCTTCAGCTTTTGAGATAAGCTGAGGGCAGGTGTAATTGTAGCTTTCATGTCATGAGATAAACTGGTGTTTAAAAACAGCAAAGGAAGGCACTTTGAAGGCTCTCTGCTGACATGTAGCTGAAATCACATGGGAGAGATGAAAAGCAGCCACACCGCTGCTGTAATCGTACATGTAACGTGTGTCTAATGTGCGTCATGTTGCTTTGCGTGTACAAAATGTGTGTGTGCCGCATCACACACTTAATGTGCTTCATCTTTCTGTGTGCATGTGTGTGAGCGAGCGTGAAGTCAGCGTGAAGCTAAGCAGAGGCGAGGACAAGATAAGAGGAGGAGGAGGAACACGAGGGGATGAAAGAGTAATGTGACGAGAGAGCAGCGTTAAGTTTCCAGAGCGCTCCGGTCCGTCTGAAGACACAAAGTCCATTTGTAGAATTGAGTCATCTGAGCTGGGGTTTAATCCAAGTCCATCTAGAATAATCTGCCTCATTACGACTCTGTGTGCAGCACACTGAGAAAATGATTTAACTACGTGAGCTGTCTGACAAAGAAGGCGTGAAGATTTGGTTAGTGTCAGTGCAGAGTGCAGGCCTCAGTCTGCTGCTGTATCCTGATCCTCTCCAACATCAGCACAGCCACACCTGCTCTCAGTCCCTTAACACTCCGCCTTCACTGTCATGGTTGTTACAAGATCATATGTACTGTTAGATTTATGCTGTATACAGGGGCGGATCTAGACAGATATTCATGGGGTGGCAAGAGGGTGGCATGGAGACTCTAAGGGGTGGCAGAAATATATATGCTGATTTAATACCAAACGATCACATATATCAGTATTTGCTTGGAAAACCCCCAAATGAGGATATTTTAACTCAAAAACATTCTATTATTGTGGTACATGAGTAAAGCATTGAATAGAAGACCAAAAGGTGGCATTAGAAATATTTGTTTATTTATTTATTTATTTATTTATCAACCCTAGTGGGAGTGTCATCTTTTGCTGCATTTACTTGCACTCGGACATTTGAGTCTCGTAACAGCGAGTTTCCGAACAGCCACAATTAAAAAATAAATAAATAAATCGTCTGAAATTGGGGTGGCAACTAGGGTGGCAAGGCATTTTTCTAGGGTGGCAGCTGCCACCCCCTGCCACCCCCTAGAACCGCCTATGGCTGTATATTATATTTTGGCAATCATTTTAGTAATTATGAAGTAAAAATACCAAACTTTAGCCGGTACAGTTGCACAAATGCTTGTTGTGCTTTTCTCCACTCATATCATTGGTAAATGATGATGTGAACGTGCTTTTATTTTTTCAGTTAAATCATTTGACTCATTATTGACATATTATTTATTTATTTAGTTATTAGTTATTAGTTACTGACGATTTGAAAACATCACTATGGGCTCTGCTAACTTCCCATGAGCACCTGCTAACATGTGAGGGGCATCCATCATTATTGACATTTGGTGGATGGTTTCAGTTTTGCCAAACCGAGCTGCAAGCCACATGTGACATGAAACATGAAACATACTTCTTACAGGTTAATCAGCACTTTGAGAGGAGCCATTCATCTTCAAATGCAGTTTGATTTTTACTGGAGCATTTGTTATTGATCTTTTTATTCAAGTAAAGGATTTGAGGACTGTTTTCCTCTCCAAAATTTAAAATGAATAATATGTTTCATGATCAGAGCAGTGAAGTGACAGAGAGTAGCGTAAAGCAGGAAGCAAATGCAGGAAGAGAGCACAGAGTCCAGTGGTGCTAAAATTCCCCTTGAAGGAAAAACTGCCCCCTCGCTGTGATCCTCCTACGCTGCCGAGCAGCACACACACACACCTGTGACGCTCAACACCAGGCTGTTCGTTAGTAAGCTTGGAAGAGATCACAGTGTTTCTGCACTTCACACACAGTGTGGGCACACACACACACACACACACACACACACACAAACACATCGTGGGTGTGCACATGCGGCCGCTCACACTTTACTGTGCTTGAATTGCATACACGTGTATAAATACGTGTGTAGGTGCACACACACGCACACACACATACACACACTTTAATCGCTGTCCTTTCTGATTGTGTCGTCTTGCATTTAAATGAGCATGGTGCTGATAATGATGTGAGTCCTGTCAGCAAGCAACCTGGCTTCATTTCTGTCATCTCTTCTTCTTCTTCTTCTTCTGCTTCTTCTTCTTCTGCTTCTTCTTCTTCTGCTTCTTCTTCTTCTGCTTCATCTTCTTCTTCTTCATCTGATCATCCATAGTGATCCCAACCGAGGTAACATCTACCATACATCTAGGATCATCTGTCGCCATCATCTTATACAAATCTGCCTTCATTTCTTCATCCTCCTCTTCTATAAACCTGATTGAATGTGGTCAATCCAGAGTCCTCAGGAGTATAGCAAGACAATCGTGTGTGTGTGTGTGTGTGTGTGTGTGTGTGTGTGTGTGTGATTTCTGCAAACAAGCTCCACAAACTGCTGTAGTGCTGCAACGATTGGCCGTTCAGTCAGTGGACAGAAAATGAATGGATTTGAAAAAGTGGATTCTAAGTGTGATATATGATGATTGATTTTATTCACTTGTCAAGTAAAAATGCCTTGTTTTGTGATTCCAGCTTCACTCAGATGCTCAGATTGTCTTCCTTGTCTCCTCTGATCGCATTATGAAATGAATACTTTCTTTTTTTTTTTTTTTGTCTGCTGGTCAGACTAAGGAAACCATCTGAAAACATCACGTTGAGCTCTGCTAACTTCACATGACACTGTGTCATTATTTTTTACACCACGCTAAATGGCTAAATGGCAATTAATAGAAAAAAACGGATTGACTAATCGAGAGTAATAAAGAATTATTAGTCGCGGCCCTGAACTGATGTGATTCACCTCCTCTCTGTGTTTTCTATTTTTTTTTCACCCTGGCCTCTCTCTTCTTTTACTCTCCTCTGTCCCGTCTCGTTTCCTCTTCTCTGTCATTATCTCCTCCTCGCTCTTCCATTTCCATGCTCAGCTGCATACGTACACACACATGCATACACACACACACACACACACACACGCAGCACTGTTTCTAGGTCATGAGAGCCTTATATGAATAATAAACAGCTGTCTCCTTTAAAGGGAATTATTTATAGAGCCTCGAGTGAGGGACTGTGGCTCACACGTGCTCTCTCTCTCTCTCTCTCTCTCTCTCTTTCTCTCTCTGTCTCTCCCTTTCTCTCTCTCTCTCTCTCTCTCTCTCTTTCTCAAATTTTCAAATTCCTTTTCCATCCCTCTTTTATCCGCCCTCTCTCAAGGGTTTTGTATTCCAGTTGGTTTGTTAGAATATGAATACTGCCGCTACTACTAATAGTAATAATATTTACCATAATCTACATCTGTAACACAGAGCTCTGATGGATTTAAAGGGAGAAACCTCCTATACTTTTGCACGGCGACACCATCAATCAGTGACGTGTAACACACTGTACATGACACAATGCAGTGATACAGTATGCACATACGATCTGATCATATCATAGGATGCAATCATGCAGTAGGATCATACAAAACAAATCTGATGGAGTCATGTGATACAATACAATAATGTGATACGATGATATTACATGATTATACAATACAATCCTGCAGTACATCAGAGCTGCAACTAACGATTATTTTCATTATGCATTAATCTGTTGGTTATTTTCTCGATTAATAAAGCATTTCCTACAGCCCAACATGATGTCCTCAAAAGTCTTGTTTTGTCCCAACCAACAACCCAAAGATATTTAGTTTACTGTCATAGAGGATGAAAGAAACCAGACAATATTCACATCTGAGGAGCTGGCATCAGAGAATCTTCTTAGAAATAACTGAAAGCCACTGATTATCAGAATAGTTGGCGATTAACAGTTGGCAGCTAATTGATTATTTGGCTAGTTGTTGCAGCTTTTAATATAATCATTTCATATGATAGTTATATGAACACAGGTGCAAACATAGAATATGATTTGAGATATAATCATACAGTGTGATCATATGATGTGATCGTACCATCCTGGTACATTTCAGTGATGCAGGCTGAGCCCTGCAGCTGCCCCGGGTAAACAGTGTGTGGTGTGGTGTTGACGGGGGACAAGCTCTGTGTAGACTGTGTGGGCTGGTGGATGGTCACTTAGCAGTGTTAGCCAATCCTGTTAGTTCGTTAGTTAGCCACCCCAAGTTCAAATGCCCTATCAAGTGAGAGCAGTTTACCTTTTTAAGTAGCTGATGTAAGTTAATTAACATTAGCTACTTAAGAAATAGAAACAGAAATAAAAAGCCTTTATCTTTATTGTACAAGTACAACGAAATTAGGAGTGCTACTCTTGATCAGTGCAATTAGTAAGACAATTTATATTAGCTAATTTATATTAGCTAACAGTCCGTAACCCTAACCTTGATCTTTCCTAACCTTAACCATTACGACAAACCTTTGTCTAGCCTTAACAATACCCTTTCCCTAACATTATTATAGTGGCTAGTACGCTAGCTCACTAAGGAAATGGTCCTTTGGTCATATTAGAGGGCTGGTTGGTTGGAGGACTTGCTGCTGAGGTGACATATGCACACTAGAGTCAGTCTTGGAGTCACCTTGGAGTAAGATGTCATGTCTTCATTTTAACTAAAAGACATTTTTGTTCCTTTTAATCAGACATAGGGGTGTTTATTTACCTTGACAGTTTCGGAGGTAGCTTCCTCCTTCAGAATGTGTCCAACTCACAGCCGGAGCGGCACCTGTCAGATCCGGAAGACCTGACCTGACCGTGTGGCCGTGCACACCGTGCGGTGCTGCCGCCGTTGCCGGCCGGCACCAGGTCTGCTGGATCTAACGGGTGTGCCGCGCATACAGACTGCTGTAATACTTTCATTACAAACCGACTTTTGTTTATATGCGGTTGCAGCAGCACAACTGACAACAACACAGACAACATGGTTGATTATTGATTGTGCAACGCGGCGATTCGCCGGTAATCGCGTTGCGCACATTAAACGGTTTTGCAGAGGCAGGCCTCTTGTAAAAGTGGCCCAGCCGCCGCCGCCTCTGCTCTGCAGGCATTACTTATCGATCACAAGTGGCTTTTCTCAGGCTCAACAGAGAGATCACAGATAAACAGAACCGTTTTTAATCAAAAGAGAAAAAAAAGGCTCTTGATGAGCACTTCAGCGTGAGAAATCGGAGGTGTGGCGTGAGAGCGTGTGAAGCCAATCAAATGCGTGAGTCTCACGGCCAATGCCCGGCCCGACCCGTTTGGTCCTGGCAGCTTGGGTTTGGTCACATCAGCGTTATTGTGCTGAAACTCTAGTGTAAAATAAATAAAAATGATGGACCTACTGTCTGTTCTGGGCAACTTCTTGTACAGTGTGTTGAGTTTACGTGGTGACACTGAAGGCAATACATAGACTAGTTCAGGCAGTAAATGTCGGGTCGATTTTGGACACAAAAGATACCTGTCCGGTTCAGGTCGGGCTCGGTTACTATACTCCTGCCCTACTATAACCCTGGATTCAGACAAAATATGTGGCCCGATCCACATGCTACTGCACACAGGGCTTCTCCTGTGTAAACGGCAGAAAACAAAAAATCTGTGTAAAACCTGTTTGTTTGGTGTAAAACTGGTCGTAGTGATTTCTTTCATTTCCCAGAACACCTTTGGACATCTGCAGGAGATTTAGGTCGACAGAGTGATGTTAGAGTGATAGTGAGGTCAGAGCAAGACAGTGGGAGTGTTTAGTCCAGGTGAAGTGAGTCATCCCTCACTAACAACACAACCTGTCTTGATGCTGCAGTGCATTCTGCTGCTGCTCCTGTGGTGGACAAACTGCTCCCCGGGCCACCTGTACCACTCATTTCTCCCTGCATGATAGCTGACTGCTGGTGCAAAATGGCGGCTTCATAAAAAGCCCCTTTGCTGTTTGTAAAAAAGAAAAGAACAAAAAGAGGGGAAGCAGACAGTGAGTCGGCAGAAACAGTTTGGACGCAGGAGGAGAGGACGAGGTCAGCAGGAAGTCAGACAGTCCAGACTAATGCTGCAGGCTGCAACACCATGAGGTCATCTGCACTGAGCTGTCTGTAATCCCCAACACACACACACACACACACACACAAAATCACATACACAAGTTCATATAAACACACCACAAAGGCACACAGAAGTCTGCAGTCACACACACACACACACACACACACACACACACACACACACACACACACACATGTGCATCACCATCAAATGTCCTCGTGCACAAGAACTAAGACACTGACAAAATAACCACACATTACTCATGGACAGGCCTTTCAAGTGCATGCAAATACATCCACATTAGGATTAGGACAATTACTCATAAACACATATGCAAGCACATGCAGAAGCAAATGACTGCGTGTGCACACACACACACACACACACACTACATTCATACACATGCACGTAATCAGCCCCCAGCGGCTCAGTAATGTGCTTTAGTTCTGTCTGTGAGTTTGAAGAGTTTTGCATGACAGTTTTTTTTTTTTTTTTTAATAATCTTCAATAATCTACAGTGCTGCTGCCCCGTTATAATCTGCTGTATAAACCCTGATAGATTAAGGGGTAATTTCACTAACCTCAATCCCAGCATGCATTTAATACATGGAAAAATCCATTCTGAACGCCTCGGCCGCCTCGTGTTGGTGATCAGTTTTCACAGCCAAAACGTTCACTCGCTCTACTTCACACCAAATCCACTAGTTTCTGAAAATGCATGTCATTTTTTTTTTTTTTTTAAATAATGAACATATCTGTGACTTCTTGCATACAAGAGTCTGAAAACGGGTGCGTTGTACTTCTAACCTGAGCCAGTTTAATTTCTACATTATTCTGCACGTCGAAAAATCTGAGCGACCAACTACACATATGCAATTATCCATGTGATGATGATGATGATGATGATGATGATGATGATGATGATGATGATGATGATGATGTGTCACACAAACAAACATGGCATCCAATCAGCTCATCATGTTACTGTGTTTTTCACAACACCGATGAATGAACACGAGCACGAGGAGCTTTTTAAATAGCAGCAGAAAGCAGTGCTAGAAATCTCTTTATCATGACTGGTAGTGCTGTGTGGGTGTGTGTGGGTGTGTGTGTGTGTGTGTGCGTGCGTGTGTTTTTTTTTTTTGACGATGGTAAACAGATTACTTGGTTTGATTAATGACTGTGGGAACTCTGTCTCTGCCCGGATTAGACTCACACTGACACTGTGACGATGACATAACCATGTACACACACACACACACACACACACACAAGTTATCATACACTGTTGTGTGCACACCCACATGCACACACACACTGGCTTGTCTGAGGGCAAATGGAGGTGACAGAGATTAGGTTCTGAGGTTCTGAGATAGAGACGTTCCTCTCTTGATGCATTTTTCCCGCATCGTGCTGCCTTCAAGTCATATCTGGAAAAAAAAAAAAAAAACCTCAGCACGGGATGATGTGTTTTTGCTACAGCTAGCATTCAGGTTTTGTCTTGCCTTGTAGGAAAGCACAGGAATTATGTAAGACCTAAAATGAGTGACCTCATTATTTTCTGAGAAAATGAGAGTCACTTTTTGGTCCAATCCAATATGGCAACTGGTGTTTTCATGAAAACACTGACAGGATTATGGGAGAAAACTTGGAGAAGCTGGAATAAAATCATACCAATGAGATTACTGTCTGTCAAATAAGAGTCCCTGACAGCTGTGGTTCCCTAAACCAGGGGCTCTCAACCCCCAAGCTGACCCTCATCACGCCCCTGACCCCCACTTTAGGTGATTTCTCCTCTGGGACTCTGATATGAAAAGATATTTTGGTTTGTGTTCATTTTGGAGCTGTCTAGGTGTCATACTTTAAACATAATGTTAAAATAATTACTCAGACATCTTTTTGTGTAATAGCAATGTCTAGTGAATTAACCCTTGTAAACACGGGAAAAAGGTGACAAGCAAATTAGCAAATGATTGCTGAAATAAATTAAACTAACAATTTAAATTTAAAAAATCACTAGAAAATTCAGTCAATTCAATTCAATCAAAAGTACTGAAAAATTAGCAAAAAATATAGTTTGAAAATTACAACAATTACAAAACTGTAATTGTAATTATTAAAATCATATATTTAAACATCAGATCTTGTACAGATAATTTTCACAAGCCCTTAAGGACCACTAGTTGGCCAGTAGGCACAAAAAAAATAGAATTCATTAACTCAAGTAAATGTAAAATTTGTAAAATTAATCATTTCATCATCATTAATTATTTTGCTTGAGGAACCTCAAGGACCCCTTGGGGTCCCTGGACCCCACTTTGAAAACCCCAGCCTTAAACAACTGCATGGGTACACTAATGATAGAGGAGGACCTGAGGGTCATAACCTGTTGAACAGCGCTGTTATGCTGCCTTGTGCTTGAGTTTCCTTGCGTGTCTTGGCAGTGTCTGTACAGAACACACACATGTGAGTGTGAGCTGCACGGAGACAAATCCCCCTCAGCTGCTGCTGACCTGGCAAACGAAGACAAACTGAACGACGGTTTCTACATTTGTACGAACGCTTTATTCAGGCCATCCTATGAAAATATTTAACTTAGCATCAAGCTAACCCTAACTAATACAAAGTGGATAAGTCAGCCGACAGGTTGAGGTAAGGTTTCTATGGTGATTAAACTGGGAAAGTCAGTTGATCCCAAGTTGATACTGAATATTAACACAGGACAGTCCAAATAATGATGTAGGCATGGCAAGATTTGGCCCATCAAACAGTTTCATGTTGAAATATTCAAAAATGGCTTGTGGATGATCAGACATATGGCCAGTGAACACATGATGGTTATGAAGTCATAGGTCCATTGTTGATTTAACAATGGACCTATGGATCCATTGTGGATTCTAACCTCCACAAAGCTCGTTTCTCCACATTATTCCAACTGCTGGAGAGCACCGAGTCTCTTTCATATCTCATGTTTTTTGCAACATTTCCAAAAGTTGGTGTAAATTCTCCTGACAGTCAGATGGAAACTGGGCTGCCGTGCGGCTCTTTGGAGCGGGAATCGATTTCTGTTGTCCCCCAGCGCTCCTCCTCTCCATGTCTTTCTCCTCACATCCTGACCGTTTGTCTCTGCACTGTGGATGCTGAGAGTCGCCGTCTTTCTGTCTGTCTGTCTCTCTTGTTCTCCATCTGATACTTTCTGTTCCTCAGTCTCTCCTTTTTTTCTTTCACTCCTCGTCGGCTCATTGTCCTCTTTCCAACTTGTCTCTGTCTTGCTTTCGTTTTCTCTGCGTTTCTCTCTCTGTATATATTATGATATATATTTTCTCTGTCTCGTCCTGTTTGTCTCTGTTTCTCCCTGCTTTCCTGTACCATTCCTATCTCTCTTTCTCTATTTCACACTCTCGTTTTTTTCCTCTTTCCACCCCTCTTCCTTCCCTCCTTCTTGGATGAAAGGGTAACATTGACTCTCTGTAATAGACAGATTATCCACAAATCAGGAGGATTAACCGGTCCAGACAGTCCTTCAGGTGTGTGTGTGTGTGTGTGTGTGTTCGACCAGAGAATATGAGAGGGGGATGTTGACAAAGAGAAAGGACTGGCTGCTGAGATGGATGCTACCGTTGTTTTAAAATTAAACTAAAGGAAACACAAGGTTTTTCAAAAAGTGTCCAGAAACTAACTTACAAATAAGATTAAAAACACATACAACTGGACGAAACTTTAATTTGAAACAATTTTTAAATGAATTTATGATTTACTCTTTCTTTTATCTGTTCCAAAGTTGCAAAAAAAAAAAATAAAAAATTCAATAAAATTAACACTGAAACTGAAACTAAACTGAAAATTAAAATAAAAAATGTAATAACTACATAGAACGAAACCCCAACTACACAGGCAGGTTTTGGTGCGGAAGTTTTTCTATTTTCTATTTATTTTAATATAATCAACACAACATCAATGCTGTGACATGACTTTGCCTTGTAGTTTTTACTACTGCAATTAATAATTACTTGCTAATTACTGACTGCTTGAATCACTGTTGATTGGTCGATTCATGTTGTAGATAAAGTGTCACAATAAAGCCGGCGTCTCCTGGGAAGTGAGGTGACGCAGCCACAAAACCTCAGAAATATCAATGTTGTAATGTAATGTATAAAGTAAATATTTTGGGTATACATATTGGGTATATACTGTATCTTTTGGTATGCATGGTCTTATAACAACAGAGGAAAGGAGGATGATCTTAGCATGTTAGTGATGTTCTAGTTTAGCTAGAATCAGACTGATTCGATAACCAGTCGATAACGACTGGTTATCGAAATGATCTTTTTTTTCTTTTGTTTGGCTGACCGACTCTCTCTGTCTCTCCATCAGGGCCTTGTACACATATGAGGGCGACAGTAATGACTTGTCACTGGCAGCATCAGGAGGTAAGTCACTTTTTCTTTCTTTTTTCTGTCCTTTTTCTCATGCCTCCTTCCCTCTTCTCCTCAAATCTGCTGTGAATTCACCTCTGGCACAGCTCTCCAAATTTGATGTCTTTTTCTTGTTTTTTTTTTTGTTTTTTTTTTTTTTGGATTTGATGAAAATGCGTGCCACATGCCCCCAATCCTAACAGCATTTCTCGTCTTGCAGGGTTTTTTTTTTTCCAATCGCTTTACCTCCACTGTAAACTCAGAAACCATGGTGTAAAAACAGTAAATCCATCGGCCTAATGAGAGGCACTCTTCCCAAAATAACACATTTTGCTTGCAAAAGGCTCTTACCATGACAAAACATTTCAAACGTGCAGCAAAAGCACATTTCCAGCCACTCACTCACTTCATACTCAACACCAAAATGCAACACACCCTTTTCAGTCTGAGCAGGTTCAACCTTACTTTTTCCTGTGTGGATTGCAGTCATATTTTTTTTAACAATTTACATAGTTACATATTGTAAAGCAAGTAGCAAAAGCTACTTGCTTTTGTAGGTGCATCCTGATTGATTGGTTTATTGTTTATTGTTTATTAGGATCCCCATTAGCTACAGCATGGCTGCAGCTATTCTTCCTAGGGTCCGCCAACAGGTGAATGGTGATTGGTGAATGGTGATTTGTGGAAAGGGTAGTGATGCAGGTGCACTAGTGATTTCACAGTGATGCAGGTCATTTCTATCAGCTGTGAGCAGATGTTTTGCTTTTGACTACCACAGTGAAGTCAATGGAGTCAGGGCCGTGTAAATGACACATGTGAGAAGTGTTGTGCAAAAGAGTGTGAAAAATGTGTGAATCCAATGAAAAGGTATGAACACATTTGCTAAAGAAAACTTCTGCTGTGGTTTGGAGGTGAAGATGATGACAAAGTGGACCCCTGTTTCATTATACTGGAAAAAGCGATTGAAAAAAAAACTGTAATTTCATGTTTGGTGGTGGGTGGAAGAAGTCTGTAATTTGATCATATGGACTGGATGCAGCTGTGGCTGTGATGAGTCCTGCAGCGAGTGACTCCTCTTCACTGAGAAATGATTTTTTTTTCTGTGTGGTTGTTACAGAGTCATTAGAGAGTTGGATTCATTATCACTCTGGTTTTATAGCTCACAGTGTGATCATTATGTTTTAATGAAACTCCTCCATATCTGATGCAGACGCGCGCGCGCGCACACACACACACACACACACACACATGCTGTACATCAGGGTTTTCCACAAGCTGGAACAATGTAATTGCATTGCCATGTGTGTGAGTGTGTGTGTGTGTGTGTGTGTGTGTGTGTGTAGCTATGCCTTTAAAATAAACAGCATGCTTAATTTTTGCTGCACCTCTGAAAAGAAAATGTTTAGAATGAAAACTGATTTTGCTTTCTTTCTTGGTTGTTGAAAATCACAAGAAAATTGTCTAGTAGTTTGTGTTGTTTTCATTTGAGGTGTTGTTGTACAGTTTGGATTTCTTCAACACAATGCAGTTCTACTGATCACTGCTAGGGCAATGTAAAGGCTGCGATTCAAAGATACAGACAAATATTTCAAATAAAACAGATGAACAAGAAGACAGACAGTCTCCTGCAGCCCTCCACCAAGGTCACAGCTGGAGGTTCAGGCTAACACACGCCCCCTGTAGGCAGTAGTGTATATATTTTAGTATATTGTATTTCTATATTTTATTTTTTTTATTATGCATAGGGTATGAAAAGGTTTTCCTCTTTTCTTAGATTTTTGTATTGATCCTTTTTTGACCCTTTTTGTATTTATTTTGTTATTTGTTGTGTTTGTTGTGCACTTGGCTACCTCCCATCTCTGTGTTTTTCACTCACTTTATCCAACATCATGAAACCTGAAAATGTGGCATTTCAACACAGCCTTTGTTAGCAGAAAGGTAAAATGCCAGCATTTTCTCCTGGCAGCTGGCCCGGGTTTCATCATGTTACATGGATGCATTTGGAAACTACTGCCCTGTTCGGATCACTTGGATGGTCCCAACAAGTTAGTCACTTCTTTACTGGCCCATGAACAAACCACCAGGTTTCCTGTGAATTCACCCAGAACTTTTTTGAGTTATCCAGATGAGGGGCAGATGGAGGCGGAGGCATTTAATATTATAATATGTAGGCATTTTAATAAAATAAAGTTGGACATTTGAGAAATTACCACATGACAGGAAGTGTTGTGGAGAGTTTGTTAGGTACAGTCACAGTAAAGACCTTTGTGAGGTCAGTACTGAGACCAAACTTGAAAACTAAAACATCACAGTGTGTGATTTGTCATCTAATTTTCTCCTCACCTGCTGACAGTAAAACTCAGACTTAAAAAAAAAAAAAAAATGTCCTAAATGAAGTATATGTTGCAGCACATGCAGACAGTACTGGAGTCTGCTGCACACCAGGCAGTAAAACAGTAAGAGCATGTACCGTCAATAAAAATACAGCAAAATGATCCTAGAGGAGCAGATGGTTAGTCCGTTTTACCAAGTAAACCTGCTGGGCTTGTTTTTTACATTGTTAAACCAGAGAAAACAGAAAGCCCAGTGTGGAACTATTTTCAGTGGCAGAACATTTCTCTTCCCATGAGACTTTGAGCGTAACTTGTTTTGCATTTACATCAAGTCAGCCAAGTGAACCAGACAGCTTAAGTTTTATGACGTTGATTTGTCATGGACTTCACTAAGGATGGACACCCAGAAACATCTTTGGATATATATTTATTACCCCAAATTCCTTAATTACAATCCTCATGTTAGAAGTGCAAAGTGACCAGGCTTACAAAAAGTCACTTTTTGCTCGGTCCCAAGCACTTTAGCTGCTGCTGGCTTTTCTTTATCAGGCTGTCTGTTTTTCTCTAATGTCATCCTGTCATCAAAGACAAAATATCAAAAGACAAAACAAACAATATATGCATGGATAATGTACTGTTTGATAAAGTTTGACAAAGACAACATGTCAGAAAATGCCTTGAGAGTCTCAATTTTCTTGTTCTTTCTTTTTTAATATGATTGTTTCTACCCTATTTTCTTAGATTTCTTAGTATTTTGTTGCTCAAGGTGAAAAAATCATGTGCATGATTTCCATTGTTCATTTAGCATTTCTTTTGTCTTTACCATGTAAACAACTGTGACACAAATTCATGCAAAACAAGCCAAGATTGCAGTTTTGCAAGAACACGTTGTGTTCAGCAGCAGTGCAGGACAGATGCAAGATGAAACCATGAAGGCGACTTTTTCCCCTGAGAGGAGGTGTGAATTTTTCCACACACTGCAAAACTCTCCATCTTAACAAGACATTTAGTCTCATATTCAGTGTTAAAATCAGGTTTATCTTAAAAGAAGGTAAAAAAATACAACATATTTATAAAACTGGAACAAGTATTGGAAACGTGGGATTATCTCATCCCACTCTTTTTGTTTTAACAGAAAGAAAAGGTTGTAAGACTGAGACTAAATGACTTATTAAGATAGAGATGTTGTGCAGTGTGTGTCAGTGTGCTGACATTAAAGCAGCCATCACTGCAGCGTCGGAGCCTGCAGCTCTCCAGACATGAGAGGCTGTACTTGCACTGAGATGGCTTGACTAGACATACAATCTGAGGCGTTAAAATAGCAGGTGCGGGTCATGTCACTGCTTATCTAGCATTACAAGGCTCCAGGCAGGTGGCGCACACACCGACTCCCAAAATCATTCTAACTGAACGAATCCATTACTGTTGATGAATGATGTAGGTCTGAACTCATTAGAGAGTTGTTTGACAAGAACAGGTGCGACAGTACAAGTTTTTTCCATCCAAGTGACTTGTTTGAGAAATGCTCAGTGCTGAACAACTCTCCAACTAGCTATTACATCCAAAGACACCACCGCTAGCACTTAGATTTAAGTTAAATTTATTGTGTCCACCTTGCAGACACGTTGTTAGGATTTGGTTGAAATCATTATCTCAGAACAGACAGCAACAGATGCTGAAATAAATTGTCTGCTGGCACTTTTGGTAGGAGGCCTCCGGACATTTTCATATTTCCACGTCACCAGCACCTGTAGTTACTGATGCCAGCGTCGTTACTGCTGCAGCCCATGAAGATAGGTTGGTGATATGTCTGGACGCACAAATCTGATTTGATCACTTGCAAATAACAGTGCGGACAGTCTGTCTTAAAGATCTGATATGAGAAACAGATCAGATTTGCCTGCAGCCTGAACAAGGCCAATGGTGCATGGCAGTGGGCGGGGCTTAGCACACAAACAGTGCTGTGGTTTCCAAACATATCCGGTAACATCAGCACCGGTAACACTGCTGAAAGGGGGCGTGGCTTAGCACAAACAGGGTGGTAACTTCCAGCTGTGACCTTGCCTTTGCTGGGCTGAAATCTCCCATTAATCAACACCAGCACATCCTGAGCTTCAGTGATTTAGAGGCTCGGAAGGGAAGTCAACGTGCAACTTAGAGCAAAATGAGCGCTGAAATCCTGAATTTGAAAGTTATTCCAACAGTCAAGGACACTCCACCTGATATTTATAGAAATGAACAAAGCAAAGACAAAACACAGAACTGAGACATGACTTTGACAGTGACAAAGTGTCTTTTCCTGTGCAGGTGGGGGTCTGGCGGAAATCACAGTGACCTTCGACAATGCCATGGTGATGTACGGTTTCTGCAGCCTGAAGGATCCCAGCGCCGCTCTGCCGCGCTACATCCTCATCAACTGGGTGAGTTGGCAATAAGTCCAATAGAGTCCAATAAATAAATCAATATGTTGAACTTAAGATATGAATTCGAGATCAGTTTTGTTTCAAAGCAGAATCGCTCCTGATTAGCTCGTGTGATGTGAGGATCGATGTGGACTTGTGAAAATGTGAAAATGTTTCTAGTTGATTTTCATGAAACACATATACCTTTGAGCAGTATGACGGTCGCATGGACCGATTAGGTGCAGACATCTTAAGTTCTGCTGCGCTGACGGTTGTGTAGGGATATGCAGTCTTCAGATCATGATTGTGCTAGCATAACAACGAAATAAATAAAAAATAGCATTGGAAACAGATCAGAAGAACAGCATTCCTTTCACAGTTGCATTACAATATATAATCCAGGAATCAATGGCAAACAATGATGGAGGATCTTTTTTGTTGTAGTACTTATTTGTGTCTATATTTAGTGCTCGGCTGATACTTGCTGTATAGACTTCACAGTTCAGATGTTTCACAGTGAGCAGGCTGGGTGTTCTGCTGGTTGTGACAGGGACTTGAACCTGTGACCTTTTCCCTCAGGGACTTGCTTGCTAATCGCACGGCCGCCCCGCCACCCGTCCCACTGAGCGGACCGGCAGCGTGGAGCCACTGTACAATGCAACCCAGCTGGAGAAGTCAGACTGCCATTTAATTAGTGATGAACAGGAAACATAACAGTCAGAGAGAGAGAAATGAATAATTTCTGATTTCATCACTGACAGCATCTTCCGCGATGTGCCTTAAAAGCATTAAACACAGGCTGAGTGCATTTGGAAGTGTTTATACTCAGTTTTTACAGAAGTGGACGGTGCGGTTTGTTCCTGACAGCGGCGGGTTTGACCTCAGTGCATCTCTGCATAATGACAGAGTGGAGAGGAATGAGAAAGGAACAGAGAGTGAGTGAGCAGACAGAGGCAATGAAAAGAGAAAGAGAGGAAGAATGAAAAGGACCTCAAGCAGTAAACCGAGAAATCCAGTATTTGCAGAGTGAACAGAGACCAGCGGGAAGTCCAAAGGGTAATGCTTTATTTTACAGTCAGTTAATTACCAGGTACTGGAAAAAAAAAAAAGTACTTACTGGCAAGTTATCTGGAAGCTGGGTTGTAAATACAAAAAGAAATTCCTGGTAAGTCTTTAGAAACGTACTTGTAAAGTAGATGGTAGTAACAGTCTGTTATTAATTACCAGGACCTGCTTGCATAATGCATCTTAGGGGAAATATTTTCCCTAGCAGTTTGCTTAAGATTTCCTTAGGGAAAATGTGTTGCACAAATTGAACTTTAGTAATGTATTAAGTAAGCAGATAAGGTTTTATCTGTAAGTGCACCTTAGATCACTAAGGAATTCCTTAAAGTCTGCTGTCCATTTCATAAATGTCCTCAGCTGTGGAAATAAGGAAAGAGGACATTCAAAGGTCAGCAGTAGATGCCAAATAGAAGTGGTAAACATCATCTGAAAGCCAGGAACCCAAAGACTGATGTTTTTGTTATCTTGTTATTTATTTACAGTGTATAAGGGGTAGAACATTATAATGGGAGCATATAATGGCCATTCCCATGTTCAATTTGTGTCAAAAAGTGTTGCAGCAATTTTTGGGTTGACACCATTTGTTACACAGATTTGGTGCAAAAAGTAACCATTTTTGACCAGTCGAGAATTAATAAAAATGGTCAAAAATCCCTCCAAATTTCCACATTTCAGGACACCAAGACCATAGAAAAAAAAAGTCATGCTGTGATTTGGTGTCAAAAACTTTTGACACTTAGAGATTTCTGCAAGAACTGTATTTTTCGGTGATTGGATGGCGAGCATTCTGTTGTGGAAATGTCTCAGAAACCTGGCCTTATTGTCAGTCTACCAGGAAAACCAGACATCCTGTGAACGGCCTCACTCTCTAGTTTGTGGCTGTAAAGTTTCATGAGACTGTGATTATCCCGGAGGTCACTATAGGTCATTTTATACAGTGATGCAAAGTTCTTGATTTGATTTGATTTGATTTGATTCACACATGAATCAAATGTGGCTCATTGAATCCACAAGAGTCTCAGCTTTCCAGTCAAAGCCAACTGATGCAGCTCCAAGACATGCTTGACATGCTTGGTATCAGTCAATTCCTTGTGTAGTACAGTTTCATATGATACCTACCGTTGGGTCACCAGAATGTTAAGGCGTTAACTGCCTGTGAAAAACGGTAATTGTTGTAGGAGAGCAAAGGAGGTGTGTGTGAGAGAGAGATGGAAGTAGCAAAAAAAAGAAGAAAAATGATATATGGGTGGAGGGAAAGCAAGCAAAGGAGGGAAGATTGAATCAGAGAGGGCAACTAAAATAAAGCAAACAACAGAGATATTTAGTGTTTGGGGCTCTCTCCATTTGTCAGACCTCCATTCAGAGTCCATCTTCATGCCCAAAGAGCACCGCAGTGTGCAAATAATGTGCCAAAATGTACCGAAATTGCACCACTTCCTCTTAAAATCGCCACCACTTTCTGCGCATTAAGAGCCGTTCTCTCACTGTGCCTCTCTCTGACACACACACACACACACACACACACACACAGCCAGCCACACACAGTAAGCAGTCAAAGATATTATTAAGAGGTAAATTGCATCAATTCAGAGGAGATGGCACCATTTTCTTGTTTTTTCTCTCTGTCTGTAATTGGTCTGTATTGTGTGGATCTGAATGGGCTGTGATTACTGAAGCCGCCGCAATCTGCCCTGTTGTAGTGCAACTGTGTCACAACTCAGAGTGGCTGCGGTGGCATAAAAGGCCGAACACTCAGACAGGAAATTTCTCCTGGCTTTATTCCCGAGTTTGATCGCTGGATTTTGAAAAAAACAAACAAAATATATATATATGAACTGACGACGTACAAGTTTGATGAAAACCCATGGAAACAGAAAGCAGCAAGGTGACAGAGGCAAAATTACAGTGAGTGGCTGACATGTTTTTTGGATGGTGAGACATTGTAAAATATTTGAAACTCTTACTCCATTAATCTGTTGGTTGTTTTCCGATCATTTGGCGTTGTCATTTAAAGTGTTAAGCCTTAAGTGTCACAGAATAATGCCAAAGTCTGATCCAAAGTGATGTCTTCAAATTGCTTCCTTAGTTTTAAAGTATTAGAAAAGTATGATAGATCTTAGTTAAGATGGAATCAGCTTAATATTAGCATTTTTTAACATTTTAAAATGAATGAAATTCTAATCGGTTAATTTCTTTCTGCTGACTAATTGGTTAATTAACCAATCATTTCACCACTCCTTACATTTTAATCCTTTTGCACATGACTTACAAGTGGAATTAATGTCTTCCTTGGGAAATCTTGCTCTTTTTAAACCTTTAAAAGCTGTTATTGGTCAAAACTCATTGGACTAACTGCTGCTCAGAGTACCACAGCACGTGCTCAGTTTTGCTCCAAGCTGATTGAATTTTCATTTTCATCCCAGCGACAGTGAACGTCTCGTCACCACATTCTGTGCTACATCTTCTGTTTGACTCCTTCCATTGACTTTTCACATTTTTTTTCTGTGTTTGATCCGATCAAAGAGAAAGGTTTCTAAGTCCTTTTCTTTTCTCAGTCTGTTCCTCACATTTTCTGCTCTCACCCTCAGGTTGGGGAAGATGTGCCAGATGCCAGGAAGTGCGCCTGTGCCAGCCATGTTGCCACCATCGCAGACTTCTTCCAGGTCAGAGCCTCTGTGTTGCTTCTGCTTCCCAAAAAAACGAAACATTACAAAATATTTAATACACTGACATCTGTAATTTGGCCTTTAATTGTTTTTGAAACATTGAAAGGGCCTGTATTGACTGTGGATAGAGCTTTAAGTAGACAGAGTCATGAGTAGACCAACCACATGGTGGATTCAGGTGTTGTTTTTAATAAAAAACACATCTGATATGAGCCCCCTTAAAATATCCACCACTAATACGTATGCAACACAGAATCATTCTGTGATGAAAACACCTATGATGAAATATTTGTTTCCTCCTCATATTTCTGTCCTAATTAGTTACAAATGTATTAGTGAAAATGAGTGTTGGTCCTTTCAGAGTCGCTATCAACAAACTAATTTCATCAGTCTGGTTTCAGTGGAGAGGTTTCATGTCCCAGGATGGCCTACATGCTGTGTCAGAGGCTTTTCACTCTGATTAGAGAACAATTCTAGAGGCAACACTGAATATATTTAAAGACTCTGAATATTTGTTGAAAAAACATCAGCTACCAGTGACTGAAACCCGTATTGATAGAGTTTTCCAAGTGTGACAGACATGAAGAAAGTGAGGGCCAGTCTTGGCTCCAGCTCTTTGTAGCAGTCAGACCAACATGACATTTGTTCAAGTGATGGAGCTCAACTGGGAGAAAATCTGCTGATGTGACGACTAGAGATTGAACTGATCTGAAGCTGTAACTGTGTGCTCATCCCAGTCGCCGGGAAAAAATCTTCACATCTTCCATTCTGCAAACCAAGGATACGTTGAAATGTCATGATGACGTTATGTTGTATAATGCAAGCGAAAAACACTGTGTTACGAGGTGGGCGGGAGGAGCACAATCAATCAGTCCACAGGAAATTAGAGCTGTGCTTGCTAACATTGGCTAGCTAATAATAGTGAACATAAACATTTCATAATGTTAACCATGACCTTTTCCTAATCTTAACTACAGAAGCCCTAAAGGGTCATACATACATATATTTTATTTCCTCCATTTTCCCGTGATAATGAGATAATTTTCCTCCGTTTTCTTGTGATAATGAGATATTTTCCCTCCGTTTTGAATGAATGAATGAAACGTGATAGGCCTGAGATTTCCATCATACGTGACATGTCATGCTGACTGACGTCTCCTTGGACACATAAAGCATAAAGCTATTTCAGCCTGTGTCAGGCCTTGATTGAACAGATAAGTGATGCGGTGATCGATATTCTCCTGCTCCTCTGACATTGCTACACTGACTGATGTTTCCTGCAATGATTTAATAAACTAGACAATCACTTTGTTTTCTCGAGATCTTGATTTAATTATGTCGTTATCACGAGAAAACGGAGGAAATTTATCTCGTTATCATGGGAAAACAGAGGAAAATTATCTCGTTATCACGAGAAAACGGAGGAATTATCTCGTTATCACGGGAAAACGGAGGAAATAAAATATATGTATGTATGACCCTTTAGGGCTTCCGTACTTAACCAAGTAGTGTAACTAATGGCACAAACAAAAGTGACTGACATCGCTAACGAGCTAACGTTAGCTAGCGTTTGCACATTTGTGAGTGTTAACAGTGACGTGGTGTTGAACACTGACGCAGGCTCCATCACATTGGCTATTTCAGTGTATTTGTTGGTTTGCAGAAATCTGAAATGGCAACATTTTATTCTGGCGACTGAGATGGTGCGCTCACACGGGAGGAGATTGTCATTGTGATCAGTGAGGGTTCATTCATTCAGGACGGGGCTCATAACAAGATTTCAGCGACTATGCAGCATAAAAAAGTTGAGAAAAGTTCAGTTTAACGCAGAAATGTATCAAAAGTCAGCTGCTGTATAAACATGAACTGACTTTGGTTCCTCAGGCTTCAAGTCAAGGCTACAGTTATTGACTGATTGTTTCAATATTTTAGTTTGGACACGGGGCCACAACACCTATTGATTTGACACACTGCATATAAACACTCAAACAGTCTAAATTTTTGAAGAGTGAAATGTCCCTCTTCTCAACTTTGGCAAGAAATAAATTGGCAAAATCTCCCAGATGTTAAAATTTTTGATAAGAACTACTCCTAAACTTCATGTAGGAGTATCCAGGGGATATTCCTACACTTGTGTGACATCAAACATATATTACATACATGTATGGATCCAATATCAACTCATCCAGGGTCAGAGAAGAAAAGAAAGGAACAAAAGAAAACAAATTAAAAACACCACTGAAGAGGATACAGATTATCTTGTCCTCTCTTCCGGGCTTTTTCTAAAAAATCTTGTCAAAAACGGAACACTCCTCCTTGAAGAGCCATTGCATCATTGTTGCTTCACCTCACCAAAGCACATCACACAGTTTTTTCCTTGCGTTTTTTCATTATGTTGCTGTAAAAAGTGAAATGAAAAACTGTAGAAATGAATTGTGCCAGTGTCTCCTCTCCATCTGCCACCCCTGCCTTGTTTATTGGAGCCAGGAGCAAAACCAAATGATAACTTTGTCGTGACAGTTGCTCTCTACCAGCAGTTTTCATTGAACGCCCCTACCTGAAAATGTGACATTGCAGACGTCAGCGTTGCATCACACATTTTCAGCTATGCATTTTGCAGTGCAAGAATGTATGTGTGCAACGAGCATCTTGCACTTTGAAATTCACAATGCACACCAACCGCTTGACTGTTTGAATCTGTGAGAAAATCTGTGCTTGTAACCCACGATCTGAGGATACAGAATCTGCAGCACTGAACCTGTAGGAGGATCAAAGGGAAGAAACAACTCTGTTTCTTCTGTGTGTGTGTGTGTGTGTGTGTGTGTACGTGTGTGTGTGTGTGTGTGTGTTTGTTCATTTGTCACATGACTAACACTACATCTCTCTTTTTACATCATTCTGTTCCCACCAAGAACACCGAGCTAAATGACAGTCTTCTCGCCCACTGCTTCTGCTGTGTGTGTGTGTGTGTGTGTGTGTGAACATGTACACTAGCACATTCACACCTGTGTGTCTGGCTGAGTGTGTATTTATGGATATGTGGTTTAGATAAAAAGAGCAAGATTAAAAGAGACATGACAGCTGAGGCCAAAGCAGGTGTGTGTGTGTGTGTGTGTGTGTGTGTGTGTGTGTGTGGTTGTGAAGTGTCATTCTACTAAGTGGCTATTCTCTCTCCCACGCAACCATTTTACCTCAGCCATGACTTGAACATACACACACACACACACACACACACACACACACACACACAGTCAAACAGACTACTGTTAAGGCGTGGCCTGCTGCTCTCTCACTTCCTCCTCATGTTTCTTTCTTTCTCTCCGTCTGTTTTTTTCAGGGAGTCGATGTCATTGTCAACGCCAGCAGCCTGGACGACATCGACCCCTCCGCCATCGGGCAGCGGCTGACCAATGGGACGGCGGCGATAGTGGCAAGTCCCGTTCTGAGCCGCCTGCGAACCCGAGAGGATGAGAACGGAGAACACGTGGTACAGAGAGAGAGAGAGAGATTTTGCTTTTATGTTTCAGGAGTGACATGAGCGGCTGAATAAATCAGGATCAGCAGCACTGGAAGCAGCCAGTGTTCATTTTCATAGCCAATTTATACAGTACAAGGTGCTTCACATAGAGAGATGAGTAGCAGTTGATTTAAAAAGGAAGCAACAACACATTTTGAAAGTTAGTTATTCACTGCAAAAACTCAAAATCTTACCAAGATTATTTGTCTTATTTCAAGTCAAAAATGTCTTATTCCTAGTCAAAATATCTCATTACACTTAAAATAAGACATGATCACGTCAGAAGTAACTTGTTTTTAGACAATTGTCTCTTGTTTCAAGTGAAAATTTGCTTGAAGCAAGTGAAAATTTGCTTGTTTCATTGGCAAAATTTGTTTCTTGTTTCAAGCTAATTTTCACTTATTTCAAGTGAATTTTCACTTTTTCCACTGGCAAATTTTGCCAATGAAACAAGCAAATTTTCACTTGTTTCAAGTGAATTTTCACTTGAAACAAGTGAAAATTGTCTAAAAACAATTTACTTCTGAGCTGATCATGTCTTATTTTAAGTGTAATGAGATATTTTGACTAGAAATAAGACATTTTTGACTTGAAATAAGACAAATAATCTTGGTAAGATTTTGCGTTTTTGCAGTGTTGTTTTATTGTCTTATTGGCCACTTTATAGTTTTGGATGTTGTCTGTCGCGGAGTGGGCATTTGTAGTTCTGCGTTTACACGTTCACACACAGATGCTCAAATGTTATGGCGGTGCACAGAGGAGGAAATATTAGGTGTCTATGAAGTGACCTGGGTCTTGCATCGCCCTGTGCAGAGCTGCTTGGGAGCTGCCGTGACATTTCTACGTGGAAAGCAAATTGAGATGGATTTTAGTTGAGGCACACGGTTTAAAATCCCCAAACAGCCTTCGATTAGACCTCTAAAAATCTTCTCTGTTCATTGTTATGACCTATTTAGAATTTTTTCCATGCAAAAACATCCCTTAGTCCTTTAGCTCTACACCTTGCACTCATTAAGTATGCAAGGATCTTTGAATATGAAAATAGTCCCCACCCACCACAACCCTGCTTGTTGGCACACTGACTCGTAACCCGTATCATTGTTGATAATCTGTTCATGTCAAAAAAAAAAAAAAACAATTCCAGCAAATCTCTTTATCTCTTGATATGGGAAGCAGCACCCTGTCAGTTGATGGGATTGGTATGTCTGAATCTCAGATTTTACAGGCGGGAACACACACACCTCCACCTTCAGTAGAGGAGAGTCAAAATACCTCTCAAATGACAAACTGAGCACAGATACAACTCAGGATAGTCAAGGTCACTTATTTTAGGGGAACATGCTTTTTTATCACCTTAATTTAGTCAGGTTTTAACTAACTAAAATGAGCTGGAGGAAAAACTTTCCATTTCAAGCAGGAGTGGCGTAATTCCTGTTCCTCCATGGTGTTGGAAATGACTGTCCCACAGCCGAGCTGAGAGCCACATTGATTCGGCAGCATTTCCATTTCAGCTGAAGGCTGAAACATGATACTCAACAGCTTCATTGTGAAATTCACTCAAAATTGTCAGGCTTCATTAAGGCTGAACTTATCTCAGTGGCATCTGGAGAGGCAGCTCGAGTTAAAGCCACCTGTTACCTGGTAACCAGACCCCAGAGCAGCACACAGATATGAATAGTTTTTTTCCCGCCTTCACATGCATTTGAATTGACATGAAAGGAACACAAAAGACGAGTGTGACTGCCCCTTTGCGCTTTGCCTCTTAAATTTTCATAATTGCAGCGTGATCTCCGCCTCAGCGTAAGTGTGGAATAAAAAAGCAAGAATATTTAGGGGCTGATTTTTGGAGCTTTGTCATGCACAAACATGACTAATGATGCCCGGCCTAATGCACGTGTTACATGTATTTTCAGGCAATCAGACATAAAACTGCAAAAGTATGTGAGGAGGGAATGGAAATTCATACAGATTACCCTCTAAAGCTGATTTGTCATGATTGGTGGCTGGTGCTATTTTTGAAAAACTCTTCTCGGGCACCGTCTGACACATTCAGTCTTTCCTATTCAGCCTGGTGCATTACA
>NC_043993.1:4140000-4147500 GCF_902150065.1 Myripristis murdjan | reverse complement strand
ACACACACAGCCATGCACCCGCACACACCACTGACCTCCTACATTACAGATATAGATTGTCGTTTGTTGTTTATTCGTATTGTCCGCGTCTTATAAATAAATGTAGTTTTTGGTTGGTAATATTCCCTCTTGCGTTTGTTTGTCAGAGAGCTGAGCCAGCTCTGACAAATGGGGGCTCGTCTCGGTTAAGTTAACTCGGTTATATTGTTTGGATTTATGTGGTAGTGTAGGAAGAGTTTTACTCACCGGTCGGAGTAGGTGATACGCTGCAGGTGCGCATTTTCTGGAGGTTCCCGTTAGGCTTCAGGGCACTCTCCCCTTTGGGATTGTGTCTGTTTGTTTTTTTCGTAGTGCTGTGGGGAGCGGTAAGTGTTGGTTGCGCAAGCAGCCTTCTCGGGGGCACTCCAGGGGCTCGCCGGTGGTGATCTCGCTGGTTTTGTGCTTAATTGACCCGCTGCAGAACCGCATGAAGACCAGGGTTGAGTTTAGTCAGATCCTGGGTTAGGCAGTTAGGGGAGCGCTCTGGGGGGCATTGCTTGCTCGTTGTGCACCTGGTAGTGTGGATCCGGCTCCAAGGTGAAAATGGATTTGTCAGCCTTTTACGATGCGCCTTGTGCGGTGTTTTTGGACTCCTGTAAGAAGGATCAGTTGGTCGAGATTGCTGAGCACTATGATATTGAGTTGCAAGAGGGGATGCTTAAAGATGAGTTAAAAATGTTTGTGTTGTTGACCTTGTTTGAGAAAGGTGTGTTGCAGAAGGAGCCTGCTGCTGAGCCGGCGGCCGCGGCTGCGGTGAGGTCGGAGTCGGCGTCTGTGTCTGTGGGGCAGGCTGAGGTGCTCTCGTTTGCGCAACGGAGAGAGTTGTTGCAGCTGGAGTTGGAGCTGGAGCGGACAAAGCTGCGGGTTTTGGACCGCGACAGTAGGATGTCTGGTGCGCCGAATGAGTCGGGGTCTGTGGCTGGGCGTGAGGGCAGAGACCTGACCGCCAGTTTGCGCCTGGTGCCAAAGTTTAACGAGCGAGACCCCGACACTTTTTTCACGTTGTTTGAGCGTGTGTCAGAGGCCAAGCAGTGGTCGGATGGAGACAAGGTCCTCCTGCTGCAGTGCGTCCTCACTGGCAAGGCGCAGGAGGCGTACTCGGCTGTGTGCGCACAGGAGGGTCTGACCTATGAAACGGTGAAGTCGGCCGTCCTTAAGGCGTATGAACTCGTCCCAGAGGCGTATCGCCAAAGGTTTAGACACTGGGTGAAGTCCGATAAGCAGACAAATGTGGAATTTGTGCGTGATTTGACCACTCATTTTCACCGTTGGTGCGCAGCGGAAAAAGTAAATACATTTGACGGGCTGTGCCAGTTAATTATCATGGAGCAGTTTAAAAACGTGGCGCCTCAGCGCGTAGCCGCCTACTTGAATGAAAGAGAGCCAGCTACTGCGCTTAGAGCGGCTGAACTGGCGGATGATTTCTTGTTGACGCACAGGTCTGGTTTTGCTGGGGTGCGTGAGCGAGTGGGTGATGACAGCAGTTTTACGCGCGGCCGTTTTTCAAAATCAGGTCCGGCCCGCGGTGCGTCTGCCTCGGTGCGCCCAGGCCGTTCAAACTTGTGTAATTTCTGTCATGGGGATGGTCACTGGAAGGACCAGTGTCCATTGTTGAGGCGTAAAAACAGCGCGCCTTCCCCAGCTCCGGCCATGTTGTGCGCAAGTGCGCCGGTGGAAAAGGCGGTGGAGGTTGGTGATGGTGACAGGTCTGGCTTTGAGCCTTTCATCATTGACGCGCAGGTTTCCTTGGTGGGCAGTGCTGAGTGTGTTAATATTAGAGTGTTGCGTGACACAGGGGCCCGGCATTCTTTTATTGTGCAGTCGGCGCTTCCTTTTTCTGCTGATACGCAGTCTGGTGATTTTATTGTGATGAGGGGAATGGAGCTCGGCTTCGTCCCAGTGCCGCGCCATAATGTACTGTTGGTTTGTGACTTGGCTAAAGGTGTGTTTTCTGTGGGTGTGCGGCCCGAGTTGCCCTTGCCGGGAGTGTCAATGATTTTGGGAAATGACATCTGTGGTGGTCGTGTTTGGCCCAGTGGTCCCCCGCCTCCTGTGGTGGTATCCGAGCCGTTGGAAGTGGCATCTGACAGTTCGGGGCTGGAGATTTTTCCTGTTTGTGCCGCCCAGGGTAAAGGTGCGTCTGTGCCGGTGGAGACTGCGGCCTCAGTGGAGCCAGTTATGCTGCCTGACTTGCCTCCGCGGGTGTCAAGGGAGGAGTGGATTAAGGCGCAAAAATCTGATGTGTCGTTGTCCTCGTTGTGGGATCAAGCTGTGCCGCGTCACCAGGTTGGCGATGTAGCACAGGGATATTTTATTCAGGAGGGGCTCTTGGTGCGGAAATGGCTGCCTTGTGATGGGGATGTTGTGGGGGCGCCTGTGTTTCAGGTGGTGGTGCCGCAGGATTTTCGTTCCCATGTTTTGAGAACTGCACATGATGAATGTGGTCACTTTGGAGTGCGCAAAACATATCTGTATGTGCTCAAACACTTTTTCTGGCCGCGTGCCAAGAAAGATGTGGCTGCGTATATTAAGACGTGTCATGTGTGCCAGCCGACGGGGAAACCAAACCAGCACGTAAGGCCGGCACCGTTGCAGCCCATTTCGGTGGTGAGTGAGCCTTTTGAGTATCTGCTTGTCGACTGTGTGGGGCCGTTGCCGAGTGCCAAGTCAGGGTGTAAGTATTTGTTAACTGTGATGTGTCAATGTACCCGCTATCCGGCGGCTTATCCCCTTCGTTCCATCACAACTAGGGCTGTGGTTAAGGCACTTTCACAGTTTATTTCAGTGTTCGGGATACCCAAGTTCATACAGAGTGATCGGGGGTCTAATTTCTGTTCACATATGTTTGCTCAAGTGTTGAAAATGTTGGGGGTGAGTCACAACCAGTCCACTCCATATCATGCGCAGAGCCAAGGGGCGTTGGAGCGCTTCCATCAGACGCTGAAGTCCTTGCTGCGCGCGTATTGTACGGAGCTGGACCGAGACTGGGAGGATGGTCTCCCGTGGTTGATGCTGGCGGCGCGAGAGGCCGTGCAGGAGAGCACGGGCTTCAGCCCGAATGAGTTGGTCTTTGGGCACTCGGTGCGCGGGCCGTTGGCAGCACTGAAAGGTGGGTTGGTGCCTACCGAGGCGCCCCGGAATTTGATTGACTTTGTTAATGGCTTTCGGCACAGGTTGTTTCGGGCTGGTCTGCTGGCGCGAGAAAAGCTGGGGCAGGCTCAGGTGAAAATGAAGGCCCACTACGACCGTGGTGCGGTGCGCCATGAGTTTAGTCCTGGGGACCAGGTCCTCGCGCTGACACCGCTGGTCACGTCGCCATTCCAGGCTAAGTTCACTGGCCCATATGTTGTGTCTGAGAAAGTCTCTGAGTTGAACTACCGTGTTGCCACTCCAGGTCGAAGGAAGTCGTCTCAGCTTTACCACGTCAACCTGTTGAAACCATATTATCAGCGCTCTGGGGATGGTGAGCGCGTCAAAGGTGACGTGAGTCCGGCGCTTGCAGTGGATACCTGCGGTGTGGGGCAGGAGTCAGACGGCGTTCCTGAGCCTGATGACAGTTTGTTGAGTGGTAGGTTGAAAAATTCCGAGTCTTTGTGTAATCTGGATTCTTTGTTGTTGCATCTTTCTGTACAGCAGCGTGTTGAGCTGGTTGAGCTGATAAGGGAGTTCCCGCAACTTTTTGGTGATGTTCCGTCTCGCACCACCTGGATTGAGCATGACATTGACGTGGGTGAGGCGCAGCCAATCAGACAGCGGTTTTACCGCATGGGTCCTGAGAAGCTTAACCATTTAAATGCTGAGATTGATTATATGCTTAAACATGACATTGCTGTTCCATCTGCCTCCAGCTGGTCTTCGCCTTGTGTGTTGGTCCCAAAACCAGATAACACTCCACGGTTTTGACAACCCCAAGTGGTTGGGTTGTGTTTGGTGTCCTGCTCGCCCTCTCCCCTCTTTTTCTTCACAGGGCATGATTGTTAATGGGCCTCCGGTGTGTGTCTCCAAGGGGGTGGGGCCGCGTCTTTAAAAAGCACCTGCGGACTCCGCCCGCTCTCCCGCTCCTTCCCATTCCCGGCCTGGCCCTGCAGCTCACCTGTTGTCTCTTGTCGCTTAGATTGCACCCAGCACACATACACACACAGCCATGCACCCGCACACACCACTGACCTCCTACATTACAGATATAGATTGTCGTTTGTTGTTTATTCGTATTGTCCGCGTCTTATAAATAAATGTAGTTTTTGGTTGGTAATATTCCCTCTTGCGTTTGTTTGTCAGAGAGCTGAGCCAGCTCTGACAAAACACACAACATAATGTAAACAAAATGCCACAAAAACAAGCAAAAAAATATTTCTGTGTCACTGTAAGTTGTCTTACTATAGCTACTTTGATATGTCGGCCAAGGACAATATCTTTTACATGTTTTTCTTTCACACCAAGTTGTTGTAAATCAGGTTAATTGTAAAAAGGTTTATGTTTTCAGCAGAACTCTGTTTGAGAAGGACTTATAGAGGATTACTTGTTCTCTTTGCCTGTCACTAGAAGAGCTGCCCTCCCACCCTCCCTCGCTCGCTCACTCACTCACTCACTTTCATTTCCTCATTTTTCCCATTCATGTTCTCTCCCTCTTCTTCCTCTCTCTCTCCCCTATCTCTCTCTCTCTCTCTCTCTCTCTCTCTCTCTCTCTCTCTCTCTCTCTCTCTCTCTCTCTCTCTCTCTCTCTCTCTCTCTCTCTCTCTCCCTGTGTGTTTTTATACACCCCCCTCAGCCTCCCCTTCACTCTCTAAAGAATGTGGAACGACCTGTTATTCATGCACACAAATTACTTGCTGATGACTGGGGTTTACATAGCTGCTGCCTGTCACGGTTGTTTTCCTCCAGCAGAGCAGCACTTCCTTTTGTCTCTTTGTCCTGTTTTCTCCTCACCTGAGTCTTCCTGGTTTGTCTAGAGCCAAACCCAGCACCTGACCTGCACTACCTAGGCATAAAAATGAACAGCTAACCACTTTTACATCAAGCATGCAGATTTTACATTTTTTTTTGGTTTTGGTTTTGTTTTTGTTTTTTGTTTTTTTTTTTTGTTTTTGTTTTTTTTAACCCAGGACTACCACTAAAAAGGAATGTGATGTTATTTACATTAGGACAAGTCCTGGACTGCATAGTATTTCAACTCCAGGTTAACTGGTGTAATAATCTTCCAGCCAGACTGAAACAACATTTTCTTGGATTTTCTGTCCATAAGTTACATAAATCAGAATACAGTCCAAAAGATGGTGATGGCGATTTATCAATTAATCATGCAGCATAGGGGTAAATTACACTGAGGTTATTGCCTATATAAAATGTAGAGCATGACCTTTATCATCATGCCTTACACAGGTCACAAATTAGCAGGAGACCTATTTACTTGAGACTGTTGCAGGGTTCAGAAGGTGCGTATAACAGTGTAAATGAGGTTCTGCTAAAATTTATGATGAGCCCATCTATAGAAATTCAGGTTTGTCACAGAATGCAGGTTCACAGCTGCCAAGAGCTTTGTTTTGTAATAGGGCAGAGGCAACATGTCAAAATGGCCACCATCACCCAGCATGGTTCCACATGATTTCTGTGGTGGTCTTGGTCATGGTTTGTTCACTGAAGAAGGTGAAAAAGGAACCTTTTCCTGATAATTATACTTAAGACAGGCACTGAAACTGTAAAAAAGGTTATACTGATACTTAATGATCATATCACTGAATGAATGACACACTCAGCTGTGTGTTCCAGTGCAACTGTTTATGGTGCACGTTAATTTCAGACTCAAAACCTCAAATGCTTGATGTGGCATCAATGTATCACTAAAGTAAAGGCCTTTTGCAAAAAAGATCCAACTGGTGATGGGTTAGACTTATAATAAATTCATGTACCAATACCTTTGTCCCATTGTGCAACCTTAGCTTCCAACTTGGTACCAATGAGGCCTAAAATTTTGCATGATTTCGTTCCAGCCAGCCACATATTTCACTAATGTGTCCTTCCTCCACTTGAAGATGTGCAAATCACTGAAATCAGCTGTGTTTATGAATGCGTGTGCTAGCATTTTTGAGAGCTGCTGCTGAACAAGGGTTAGAAACCAGAAGGCTACTGGTTTGAATCCCCAGACCAGCTGGGATAATTGAAGTGAGTAATGCTCTTTACTCCCTCAGCAGCTGCTGTTGAGCTGCTGTACAGCCTCCAGTTTCTCCATTTGATTTTGCAGTGAATAGTTGTAAAACACTGTGAAATGTGAGACAGATTGTCACTAGAAAACAGCATGCATGCTCACTTGACCCAGTTCCCTGGACAAATAAAGGTTAGAAAAATATTTACAGCTAATTGTACAGTCCAACAAGCAGGTGAGGTTTATGGACATTTTTAAGGGATGTTTGTGTCATGGGAAAACAACACCCTGACCATCCTCATGCTCTTGTCTCCTGATCTCTGCTCCTCTTAACTCATCTTTCTCGCTCACTCTTCACCTCCCTTCTCCCCTCCAGGATCGACCACAAGGTGTCCAATAGTCCGTATGGCTACAAGCTGCAGGAGGCACAGGCTATCCTGAGTGAGGTGCGCTCCATCCGAGATGCCATCAACTCTGGGGAGAGGGAGAAACAGGAGCTCATGCAGGTAATGGAGCATTTAAATCACCCTGCATTTTTTTTTTTTTTTCAAGATTTAGAGGGGAGACGAGCAAGGAGAGGATGAAAATATATCAGTTTTGTTGTGTTGTTTTTGCGGTGTTAAAAGGAGAAATTAGGAAGATGATTAGGTAATAGTTTTCCCGCGGGCCCTGGAATCAATGGGAATTTACACATTTTGAAACGTCAAGGAAAGCACGGGAATTTTTTAAATTCTTGGGGAAAGTCATGAATATCATGGCATTTTGTCCACCTCAGTTGAAAAAATCAGTAACTAGATATTCACCAAATGTAATATATATTTTCCCTGTGTATATTATGTTCACTTCCCTTGTAGAATAAAACAGAATAATAAACTTTAATAAGACCTCTGAATCTGAAGTATGTTTGAAATTTTGGTCCAAGAGTGGGAACCCTGTTTTCACATAGCCTACAGCTAATGACTTAACTTCATTTGCCCTGCATTCCAGGTGTGAAATAGTAACTGATTAAACAGCCAGAAAGAAAACCGTCAAAGCTCTGGTTTCCCAAGATTCAAAAGCACTGGTTTAGATGACTCATAGACTTACCCCATGAAGGAAATAGAGTATGAACTGTTCAGGAGAGAGACTTTGCAAACATGTGGAGTATAAATCTGTCAGAAGCAAAGCGGGAGGGGAGTGAATGTAGTTAAACACAAGAGAGTGAAGAGAAAGGGGAAAGTGTGAGCTGATGACAGAGGAGGTGGATGAGAAGAGGGAAGGAAGGAGGACACAAAACAATGGGGAAGGAGGCGAGGAGATGAGGACGGGTGGTTCAGGAATCA